>NC_142212.1:3795690-3947205 GCF_049639895.1 Pseudopodoces humilis | reverse complement strand
AGGGTGCTGAGGCCCTGGCACAGGGTGCCCAGAGAAGCTGTGGATGCCCCTGGATCCCTGGAAGTGCCCAAGGCCAGGCTGGACAGCGCTTGGAGCACCCTGAGATAGTAGAAAGTGTTCCTGCCCATGGCAGGGGGTGGAATGGGATAAACTTTAGGGTTCCTTCCATCCAGATTTTCACTCCATTCAATTGACTGTCTCCATTCCTTTCAAACAGCTCCAGCTAAATTACCAAAGTTTAATATTTATTTTGTCTTTGCAATGCAGAGCACAGTAGGAATGCCTATTTAAAGGGACAATGGGTTCTTCCAATTTCTTTCCACCACACACCAGTTAACAATTATGGTTAACGCAATGGTTACACCATTCCATGACTATCTGTCTAAATATTCCTCAGACTGTGCGTTCAAGCAAACGATGGACTTTTAATGCCAGCAGGACTCAGAGTCCCAGGTGAATTTGTCATTTAGAAGCTCAGCAGACCCATCCCATCACCCACCCGGACACTCGGCAGCGATCTGGGGATGCAGGAAAAGGCTCTGCTGGCACGCACAGGACCTGTGGTAATGTACCCTTAATTCCCTCCCTTCTCCTCTCTGGATCACCAACTTCCCTGCAGCTTCTGCAGAGCTGAGCTTGAGGATCACGTTTCAGGATGTAATTAGCCTTACAAAGAGAAAAAAAGAAGGGAAAGTGCTTAGGTCGTTTTATTTTCCATGCATAAGCTACAACTTGCAGTGAAATCATTGCTGTAAATAGACAAAAGAAAAACTTTCCATGCTAAAACTTCAACAAAAAGACTTGCTGCTTATAGATGACAGGCTTTAAATGGAGGAGGGGATTGGGAGAAGACGAATTGAAAAAAAAAAGTTCTAATTTTAATAAATGTTTTTATGTTAAGGCTACATCTGCTAAAGTGCATTAGATCTTATTATTTTATATAAATCTACATTAAAGTCATAACACGTGGAAACGAAACCTCTAAATACATAAACCAGCACCGAATAAAATACGTATTTTTTGTTTCTTTTGAAAACACTCAATTTCCTTTTTCCTTATGTGACTGTAAGCACTGGAAAAGATTTCCAGCTGTGCCTTGTCAGCCTCGGGACCGAAGGCATTGTGCTGCTCCTCATTTGCCCGAGTGAGGTTCCAGTGCTCCGAGCACCAGCAGGAGCCGAGGCTCTGCACACAGAACTCAGCCCTGGCTCCCCAGGGGAAGAAGCTATTTCAGGCTTAACTAAGGAATCATCTCATATGTTTCAACAATCCCTACAGTTTCTCTGTTTGTTTTAAAGATATCACTGAGATTTTGTTTCATTTGCAACGGGAGACTAAATGACAGCAAGCAGAATCTGCTGTTAGGTTAGATTACAAGGTAAAATGTTTTACATTTTAAATTACTGCTTAAAGCATGGTGTTGAATGGCTTAAACTTCATGTTAACTTTGCAAATATGTAATATTTGAAATGAAATAATGTGGGCTATATTTAGCAATACTGAACAGAATTGCCTTTCTAGATAAAGCGTGCAATTCCCGTTGAGCTGCTTTTTGTTCTGTCTGAATGTTTGCCGTGAATATCCAACTTAAACTAGTGGAAAGTGCAACTGGTCTGGCTGCTATGGATAAATGTAACTCATTTCTGTGTAATGCTTTTAAAAAAGAGTGAGTGAAAAATCTCGGTAAAGCACTTTAACCCTTGTGTGTCATGAGAAGTCACGCTGACATCTTAGAAACGTGTTTGAATTTTGACTTAATGGATAAAGATCGATTATTTAATAAATTCTGATACTCTGGTATTTCTAAAGGGTCTCTCCTTTAAAAATTAACTATTTCCATTAATATAATAGCAAAGTGACAGTTACTGAAGATAAAGGTACAAATTACCAAACATATTACAAAGTCAAAGTGAAGGTAATAAAGATGCTTTCACATACCCTGCCTGATCTAAATATTAATGGGTAAAATGAAAAAAGGTATAGCAATGCAGCCATGTTGAGTCTACTTGGCAGCGCTAACAATTAATAATTTCATTACACTGGCTATGTATAATTTTATTTTACTATGAAATGATTTATTATAGAAGTCATAAATTGAATAGGCTGAATTTTCCCCAATTTAAAAGTTAGCTGGCCCTATACAAAATACAGCCTCCCAAGAGATAATCTGAGGATCCCAGACATGGCAGGAAAGGCCCAAAGCACCCAAGGCCTTTCAGTCTGGGCCTTAAAATGTGAGGCAGCACTTGTTAACTTAAGCCAAGGAAAGGAACTCAGTAGCTCACTGTTGTGCATGCAAAGGACACTATTTGGTTGAAAGTAGCAATATTAAGCTTTCAGTGCCCAGGAGTTAAATTGATGTAACAAAATAGCATATAAACTCACATACATGAACAGGACTAATTTCTAAAGACATTTTTTTGGGGGGAGGTGTGGTGTGTTTTCTGTTGTTTTGTTTCTGATTTTTAAAAATTTGTATTTAAAAAGTTCTTTAAGAAACGAAGTTTCAATTTAAAACAATTTTTTTTACTATAGAATTTTACTCTTTAAGTTCCTAGCCAAACATCTTTTAATGTACATTAACATTTGTACAGTTAATGTAATATAATTCACTCTATATTATTCCTGACTTTTAAAAATAAATGGAGAAGGGAAAAGTATTTCAGTTATGCCATTATGTGCCTCTGGTCACAGGAAAAAATGGTTAAATGTTAAAAAAGCCCAAGTGTAATGTAGCAGCATTGTAATTGCATAGCTATGGTGTTATTATAGAGTATCCCAGAAAAATGGGACCATAATTAAGATGTCAGAAACTTGACAGAATGGACACACATGGTCAAGCCTTTCCTTTGTACATCCAATTTTCCCTGCGGGCTCTCGGTGTGTTTCAGCCCAGCTTGTGGAACAGAAGTTTCCTGTGTAATTTTACAGCCATTCGTTACCACGCAATTCAGACACCAAATGCTTTGGCTCATTTGTCCTGAGGGACTCAGAAATGAGCGCTTTCTTAACAAGAACAGGCATTTTCAATGGAGAGGACAAGCTTCTGCATCTATCTGAGATGTTAACTAACAGTAATTGCTGTAAATAAAAAGCTATAGAGTCTATACAGCATTTTGGAAGCGATTTCTGAGGGGCAGAAAGCAGCAAACTAAAGTTTGGATTCATTTCAAAACCTTCTATTCCAGGAGATGCTGTGAGAATTTTTACCAAAATTTGTAATTTGTACCAAAAATGTGACCTGTTCTATAAATCAGAAAATACCAAGATGAACAAGCTTTTTAACAAAATCTAATTCAGGCAAAACCACAGTTCAAGTTCCTGAAACAATACTGTCCAATATTTACACAATATAATAATAATAAGATTAACTCCAAAGTGAAAGATGACATGTAAAGCCAGACTGATGAACATTAAGAAAAAGCATTTTTTTATTCCCCTCAGAGAAAAACCATGCTCTAAGCCTTGTTTTGGCCACAAAACCCAAGAGCTCCAAGTCCTTTGCTAATTCTCCCTCTCCCAAGAACACAAATGTCTCCTGTCTCTGCTGTCTCAGTTAAAACAGGCCACGAGACAGCATAATTTCCTTTTTGAAAGAATTATGCAACAGAGCTCTGACAAATCATTAATGAGCCTGGATGTACAGGGTCTTATTTCCACACTGGTACAGCAGTCCACTGCTGGATATCCTTCCTGTGCATGCTCCTGAATCCTGACTGCTCTGTTTTGGAATGCCACCTATTGGTGACAGTAAATGTATTTTTTCTGTCACAAGCATAAGAAGGCTCAATTATTTTGAATTTTTTTAATAAGTAAATGCAGAACACAACCTATTCTAGATCAGCCTTACCACAGCCTACACTTAATAAAAGCTTCCACTGGAGAAGCAGTTGTGGGATATCACAAATAGCACAAACTTCCCCAAGGTCTCCTCTGCAGAATCAAGTAGATCCTGCTAGAGAAGAGGATGGCCAGAGATGGATAGAAAAGCAACATCTCTTCATTTACAGTAAAAAAACCACCTTGCACAGAAATGCCAACCCAAAAGCATCTGGGGCAGCACATCACAAATGAATTGGACATTTTTCTGTTACTTTGCCATTCCCACATTCAGAAATTACGACACTCTGGAACAAATAAAAAAAAAAGCAAGACACAATTTTCAGAAGTCTCAAGGAGTTCCTTGCTGGAAGCAGCAACAATTACTGAACTTCCAATGCCTGCTGGCACTGCAAATCTAAACCACCTCTTCAAATGCAATCCCACACACAAACCAGCACGTGTTTGACTGTGACTGTTAAGAATCACTAAAATCAAATCGGTCCCTGAAGCTCTCAGAGGGCGATTTCCTCCCTAGGGGAAGCTTGGTTACATTGACCTACCACATTATTGGTTCACCTGTCTTGGAAAGTGCCATGTATGAGTGACATGGTCCTTAAAGCTTTCCAGGTACCTGATTTCCCTATTTTTTCCCATTCCAGGACTCTGTTGGACCCATAGACCATGCAGGCACCATCACTGCTCTGTTATTTCTTGCTTGTCTTGCTGTGCACTGATTTTTGCCCAGCTGAAGGCGGTGCTGGCAGGAGGCAGAGGAGGAGGAGGATGCACAGGGGGCTGGGGAGGAGCCCCTGGGCAAGGCACAGGAACCCGAGGGCACCCGGGATGGAGCCCAGGATCCCCCTCATTAACATCGATGACAGCGTGATGGGCGTGTTTGACTCCCTGGTGGGGCTGGGGGAACACGAGAGCACCTACAGTGTCTTACCAGGTGAGAACAGAGCCCCTCTTCTACTCCTGGGGGGGCTGACTTTTCATTTCAGACCTATAAACTCATTAAAACTTTATTTTAGCTCTACTTCCACACATGCCTGCAGCCTTCTGCAGTAATTTTGTTGTTAAGATTATGAGGCTTTTTGATTGAACACTGTTTGCCAGGTATCAGCAATATTTCCTGCAAATTTTCTTTTCATCATTATTTAGTTTTTGAACTTAACTAACAAAAAATATGTTGGGGTATTTTCATAACTTCCAATGTGTAGCAAGTTTGAAGGCCATTTTGAAGAATTTATTGCTTAATATATCTTCTAAGTCAATTAACATTTCACTGAGGCCTCAACACCAGTAACAGCAGTGTTAATTAAAATAGACTCACATTTTGATTTTTACTTTATGTATGGGTTGCATTTTTGAAAAGCACATGCAAACTTGCAGGAATAAATCTTGATTTTGAAATTACCTTAATAACACTTAATGTGGAAGTTACACTACAAACAAGACCCTTGTGATGGAAAACTGAGTTAAAAGAGAAAAATCCTACTCATTCCACACGAGACCACTCTTATGCTCCACTTATATTGAGAACCCAGATTTATTTAATAGAAGTTCAATAGTATGACTTATATAAAACTTGCCTTTTTGGTGATCCAGAGGTTTTCACACTGCTGTAGTAATATGTATTATGGATACAGATATTTCCATTCCTCCATCAAGAGATCACACACCAAGTAAAATCATCATATGCAATTTAATGAATTTTATGGAAAAAAAAGAGAATGCTCTGATTACCATATTCATATAAAATGGTAATAATCTATTTTTATAAGCAAGAATTTAAGTCTTACAGTGTGTCACACAACAGATGTGACCACTGGGCTAAGAGGTCTCAAATAGCCAAACATAAAGCAGCCACATTTTCTCCACAATTACTGTTTGTTGTGAGTCCTTACTTCAGAAAGGCTGAACCATTTCAAATCAAATATTTGAAAGGAAGGGGTTTGAATAGAAAAACCAGCAAAACTCTGGGCTACACCATATCCAGTGTCTGTTAAATTGTATAGATATTACTGATGCCAAACCTTTAATTTAAAAGTATTTTTAAAATTAAACAGAGGAAAATAACACGTAAGTAGCATACACTTCATGTAAAATATTCCAGAGTTTCTGTCAGGACCATCAGTCATGCTGAAATAATGCACAGCTCTTCCCCCTCCCCACCCCGCTTGTTTCTTTCTATCTGGACTTGCATCCAAAAGCTGAGCTAAAACCACTGAACTCATTTTATTTGGAACTCCACGCTGAATTTACACCATATTTCCAAAGGTTAAAAGTCCTATGCTCATCTGCCAAAGACTGGAACCACAAGGTATTTTTTAGTCTAGCTTTTAAAGTTCAAAATTTTTTCAAGTTAATGTCAGATTTGGAAAAAACAGAGTCTATTAAATAATAGAACACTATTATTAATCATGCTTCAGAATACAAGAAAATGAAATACAAATATTAATTTCCATTCTCTTAGCTACTTGTTTTGCTCTTAGTAGACTAAAAAAAAAACAACCCACCCAAATTTACAGATATATGCAGGATGAAAATTAACAGCTACATGGAGGTTTAACAGTAACCAGACATATCTAAGATTAGAATCACATGAATTTAAATTAAATCAAACAGTTGGCCACAACATGAGATAATTTGCAGTTGTCCATTAGGTAGAGCAGAGTAGGATGTTCACTGCTGCACCATTTCTGATCTTTCACCCCCCACTTCTCCCTGCTCACACCACCAGGCTGAAGTGACTCAGTGGTCAGGAAATTTGAGGAGCATCTCAGCACAGCCTTTTGTGCCTCACAGGGGTTCTGGGAATCCCAACAGTGCCAGACAGAAGTTCTGCAATGCACCACAAGGGTAAAACCTTTGTCTTTGAGCACACACTGCTCCTGCTTTTATGCAACTCTCAAGTACACAGAAAAAAAGGGATCATTTGTTAAAGAAGCTTGCAGAGGCCAAGCCTGATAACTCATATCTTTAGGCTTATTCAGACAAGATTTGCACCCACTTCTGAAACACTCTAGTAGCTAAAACAAAAGAAAGAATTTTAGGAAGCACAGAAGAATTTCCTTCTCAGGCCAGAGTATGCTCCTTTGGAAGAACTGATGTTTTATTGTTTAACATGAGAAAGTGCAGGATTCTTTTTGTGTTTCTTTTGGAGATTATTGAAAAGAAATACTGTGGTGTACTGGCAAGCACATAAACCCCAAAGTCAGGATCCAGCAAAGAGCTGGATTGCAGATACCTGGGTGGAATGACAAAGGACTTAAAGCCAACTAGCACTTGGCCTGGGCTAATTCCTCTCCTCCTCCAATTGACATGGCTGGAGTTGCTTAGAGCATTTTATGCAGTTGAAATGATGCAGAGATGTCCTAGACCTTGAAAAACCAAGATGCAACTACTCAAAACTTTAATTTCTTGCCTTTTCCATCCTAAAAGCAATTTAAATCAAAGCATTTTTTTAAATATATGGAATATAGAGGATCATCCAAACTGAATGAGTCTGATAGCTCATTTTTATTGGAGAAAACAGATTGCTATCCTCTGTCTTTGAGTAGAAGGAAAATGGAAGAAACTTTGTTATGAAGTAGGACTACTTTGAAAGATTTTGCAAAATGCCTCATTTTGAGACAAATACTAATCCCAGAGACATTTCAAACCAAATATTTCCCAAATAGTCTTACAAGGTTATTTAGAGGCTATCCTGAATATTCTTACTAAAACTAAACACCTAGGCATGAAGCAGGGCAGAGTGTGGGAAAACCCTTCAAAGAACCCCTCCAAAAACAATTTGTGTACCACAAGTGAAAGTCTCCTGGCACACAGATTCAGGTAATATAAGATGTTCCTACCATTTTAATTTTCATCTGAAGGAAGAAGTCAAACTGAATAGGAAAAGAGGAAATTTCTTTTTCTTTATGTGCAGGGAGAACAAAGTTAACTTGGGAATGTGTTTTCATCTCAAAACAACACTTCAGCAATGCATTCTTAGGTTGATTAGAAAGAGGAAAAGGAAGGTGTGAGGGACTTCAGCTTCTCAACAAGATTTAGAGGTACACGCAAAAATAGGAATATTTGCATGGGATGAAGAATCTCAGCCTTGGTTTTCCTCCTCTCAAAAGACAAAAAATAAAAAAGCATTGTGCTAAAGTGCAGTATTTATCCTGGAGTCTGGGTGAGAACTGCCCAGGGAAGATTCTGCTGAGGTAAACTCCACCACTGGAAGCAAAGTGAGACTGGGATTAATTTCCTTCCTAAATCTCCATGTTCTCCAAATCACTTGCCTACTGAATATCTGACTGGAGCTTACAAAATTACATTTCTTTCTAAAAATTTCAACTGGTACCC
The DNA here is from genome assembly GCF_049639895.1 of Pseudopodoces humilis. Lineage (NCBI taxonomy): Eukaryota > Metazoa > Chordata > Aves > Passeriformes > Paridae > Pseudopodoces > Pseudopodoces humilis. The sequence goes on along the minus strand of NC_142212.1, from coordinate 3,939,030 downwards.
TGGGGAGATCGCAATCTTTTGTAGATACATGTCCAGAAACTCAAGAGACAGAGTATTTTATGGCACAAATTGTTCTAGATTGCTGCTTTTCTAGCAAAGAGGGTTTTTTAAATGCTTTTTTTCAGATAATGATATTTTTGCCATCTTATCAGTCACCCCAGAATGGACTTTAATTCCACCAAGCCTATGAGCTGTCACTATAAACTGAATATTTTTACCTCCCCAGTTCCACAAGGCCTTACTAAACCTTTCTCATTTCATGCGCAAGATATTAGAAAAGCTCTCTAGTGCACAAGAGAGGAATAGATGAAGGTCTGGAAAAAAACTATACAAGTTTTGCATAACTGGAGATTACTAATAAGCTGAAGAAAATGCAGTGATGAAAAGTAAGGAATTATGATAAGAGCCTTTGAATAGGGTGCATTTTACGTATTTTCCAAATGAGAACAAAATAGCAGTGCTTCTTTCCAAAGTTTTAAATGAACACTGCTGGTTTACTTTTAAGCTGTTTTACTCCAATTTCCCATTTTCTGTTCCTAGGGAAGAAGGGGCAGTGCACAGCTAACGGGATGATCATGTTCGACAAAGCCGTGTGGTCTCCCAAGCCCTGCGTCACCTGTCTCTGCTCCAAGGGAGAGGTGATCTGTGACACAACCACGTGTCACCCTCTGAAATGTCCCCAGACCATCATTCCTGCAGGAGAATGCTGCCCAGTGTGTTCTGAGACTGGTATGGGACACCATAGATTTACTGTTTTGAAACTGCCTGGTTTAAACCCTTACATAAACACTGCATTTAATGATCCCATGAGCTACAAGGTACACATTATCCTGAATTCCATGATGAAAGCAGCTCTTCACAGTTTCTGTTCGAGTAGACCTCGATTTCTCCAAGTACTCTGTTGGATGAGTTTGATACAACATTTAAAGAAAAGATGATGCTAAGTATGCTATAGTAAAGATAACTGTATTTCATTTTTTACTTCCCCTTTCTGCTTCCCCCTCCCTTTACAGAATTTTGTAAATGTACAAAGAAATAATATCTATTTATATTTTCTAGCCCACTTCCATTTACAAAGGATCTATCAATAACTACTGGCTGTTACTGTTGTGTTAGACATACAGAGTGGTAAATCTTTCTTAGGAGTACAAAAACATGCAGCAGTTTGATGTAAATCAAGAGCAGAAAGTCAATTCACAAGAGAAGCCACAGAACTACAATCTTGGTTTTTCACAATAATTTAAATAAAATCAGTACCTTTAAAAAGAAAAGGAATGGAGGAGATAAATATCAGATGTGATTTCCTTCCTTCCCATACTCCCAATATTTTATATACCTGCAAAGTGCTGCACTCAGTCTCCTCCTACTGTAAGAAATATTTATCCTCATGTGTATGTGCATGTGACACTGAGATGAGACATCATAGGAATTCACTCTAGAACTGTGAAAGTCATGTTGACTGAGACATTTAAACTCCTTTTATTAGAATTGTCCTATTATGGAAGTAAAAAATGCATTTTGGTAATGGAGTTAATGCATTTCCCTGGTGAGATCCCCACCTGCAGCCAACTCCTCCCCTGACAGTTCCTTCTGGAGGAGAACAAGACTTGACCTTTGTGAATTTTTTCCAAATTACCTCCCACTCCCAGACACATTATTCTTCCTCTTTAGACACCTCCATCAACACAAAACACATAATTAAAAAGAAGTCAAAAAGGAAAATAATGAAGGCTATATGAATTTTTTCACCTTTTTGTCTAGAGTTGTCAGGAATCATAGCTGTGTACAAACTGTTCTGTATGGCTGCCTCAATCATTTCTCAGTCAAGTGCCGCCTTTCTCAAGCAGCAATTTAATTCTTTGAATTTTTATTCTTTGAATTGTATTATAAGAGGAATAATATTCTATAATCATAATTTTTTACTGTATGTGGGAAACAGTGCTTACTAATATTTTAGTTTCATCAGACTCTTTCGTGTTGTTTTGGTTTTCTTTTCTTCATTAGCCTCCTCGTTGGACTCCAGTGTAATTTCATTGGACGACATCAGTGAATTGTCTGGTGATTCCCCAGACCCCAAGGACCTCGACACCACCAGTGTTCTGCCATCAGCACAAACTCAAATGGAAAAAGATAAGCTGCTTCCAACAGAAGTGATAGAGATTAGAGACAAGGAGGGTCACAAAAAAGGGGAAAAGAAAAGAAAAAGGAAAGGCAAAAAGAATCGCCAGAGGCACAAAGGGCGTCGCAGACAGAAGCTGCCTGTCCCCAGAACGGGAGCTGCAAGAGATGTGCAGTATGAAAGTGATGAAGATGATGATGCTTTCAGAATTCCATCTCATTTCCCAATTCCTGTTCCACCCATAGAAGCTCCTCCTTTGCCATCTGGATGTTCCACCTCAGACACCACAGTGAGCTGCATTAATGCCAAACTTACACAAATACCTCCCATCTCAGATCCAGACCTAACAAGTTTAGACCTTACAGGTAATTCATGGGTCTACTTTGCATGACTTTTGTAACATCATCCACCCTACATGCAGTCAACAGCACTGTTAATGCTTTGTCATTCCTCAACACAGAAGTTTTCGAACTAATTTTACAGCTAAGCCTTTAAAACAAGAAATGAAAAACATTAGACCTACATGCCAGCGTTTAAATACTAAGATGAATATATCTACACAAAATTACTGTCCATAATGCTATTTTTTGTGATATATTTTCTAGGTGCAATATTACACACTTCAGGTACAGACTGTAATTCATAATTCAAACATTTTTTTTTTGCCTTCTGTCTCAGGAAATAGCATCACTACTATCTCAGATGAAGCATTCAATGGGATACCTAATTTGGAATGGATTGATTTGAGTAAAAATAACATTACCTCTCCTGGCATAGGTCCCAAAGCATTCAAAGTAAGAAAGCCTAACTCTTTTGCTACCCTTTCAATAATTTTGCTTAAAATAATGTTTTTTGCTTCTCAGTTTATGGATCTAAACCATTTTCCATTGTCTATAAGTAAGCAGTGTATGATTCAACAGCTACTTTGAGAAATCTCTCACCATAATCAAGAATTAAAATTAAGATATGATAATTTTTCATACTGAATTTTCAAGCTGGCTTAAGCATAAAAATCCTCAGTTACTGAAAGTTGCTGTCCTTCTGCCTAAGTCAATTTGCTGACCCACAGAAAATCATCGGTTTGCTCACAAAAGAAGAGGATAGGCACATAATTTCTAAATGCATGTACTTTGAAGCCTTAAATACTGCGCAGTGTATTGAGGCAATACCTCCACAAATCACAGAGAGTAGCAGGAATGCAAACAGTGATCCTGGGGAACTGCAGCAGGGCTGTGGGGAAGCTCTTCCAGTAACACGTGACACTATCTGGCACTTTTGTTACTATTTCACAGAAACTAACCTAATTAATTAGACTGACAGGAGTAAAACAATACTTTTAAATTCAAAACACTGGATACTACTGCACTGCTGCTGAAAAACCGTACAAAATGTGTGTTTAAGAAAACCTTAACTGAATATTTAACTGCACATTTTGCACTTTGATAATCTAAGTGCTCTTCTTCATCCCTGTGATAAGATCCTGAAAAAGCTGAAACGTTTGTATTTGGATGGAAATATGCTGGTACTTATTCCCTCTGAATTGCCATCAACTTTGGAAGAAATAAAAATAAATGACAACCAACTTCATGCCATTGATGAAGACGGCTTAAAAGGTATTTTAAAAACTAACATCAATCATATGAGAAGCTAAAAATAAATTTGAAAAGCTGAGTGTTGAACCAAATGTGCCTGGTTTGACATAGAAAAGTAATTGCTAGCTTTAAAGTGCCATGTTTTCAAAAGGCAACAAAAGCTGAAAGATTTGCATGACAAACTATTTTAAAATTATATTTTCCCTTATGCAACTGCTCCTCTCCCAAAGCAGTTTATATTAAGGGTCACTAAGTGGAGGTGAATTTGCAGCATGTTGAAGACACCTATTATCTCCACCTTTAACCTGATGGCTTTATGTGTGATGAAACCATTTCAGTTATTTTTAAATTGAAGTGAACAGAATTTGATGCCCATGAAAAATAAAGGAGAATATAACTGGACTCAACCACGACCATTTTAAGCCAGTTTAAACACAGGCTGTTAGAAAAAAGAGAAAGAAAAAAGAAAGGGTACCATCTGTGTCAGAATTTGATGGACTTTTTTGCTTCTTTTCCTCTCCTGCCAAAAGGGTCCCATCTAAACTGGCTCAACTGCTGCCCTTTCCATTTGAACTGGGAGAGGAAAATGTAAATAAAGCTGCAGTCAATCTCTAAAGCTCTACAAATTTATAAACAATATAATTCCATGATTATGACATAATAAAATCAGTTAATTTTATTTTTTCATTGCTGTGAACTGATCTGGGTAATGTTTAAGACTGTTAAATGATGAACATTTATTTTAACAAGATATAAGATGGCATTAATTAACTGAAATTAAATTTTTTCTCCTTAGATTTAAAGAACTTGGTCACCCTGGAATTAGAAGGAAATAAACTTAGTGAAGCAAATGTCAGTCCTTTGGCCTTTTATCCTTTGAAAAGTCTTTCTTATTTGCGACTGGGAAGAAATAAATTTAGAATTATCCCACAAGGTCTTCCTGCCACTCTTGAGGTAAAAAGAAAACAAGACAACTGAAATAAATACTAATAACAACAACCCCCCCAACAAACACCCAAAAAGATGCAATTCCTTCTGTTTGCCATTTCAAAGCAATCTGTATTCTCACAAATGAGAAAACAAAACAATTGCTTTGAAAAATTGTGTTTCTGAAGGTCCCACTCCAGCTACAAACTGACTCTGGTTCAGATTGAGAATTAACAGACAGACCAGGTAATACAGGGGGTAGGCAATTGCTCTGTTTGGAATTTGCAGTGGGAAAACTCAGCTTATTCTGATCTCACAAATTTTCTTCCCAAATGTACTTACAGGAGTTATATCTTGAGCATAACCAAATTGAAGAAGTATCAGAAATTTGCTTTAACCATACCAGAAACATTAACATCATTGGGCTAAAGCATAACAAATTAGAAGAGCACAGGATAGCACCTTTGGCTTGGATAAACCAAGAGTAAGTACCAGACATTTAAAATACATTTATTTGATTTTTCTCTGTTCTTAGTGAGTCAGATAACCAAAGAAATACTTGCACTTCATTACTTCTAACTTAGAATTGTAATTATGCTTTGTTTTCCTACACTAATTTTTCTAAATTTCCTTTGCTTAATTGTGTAATCTAGAAGATCTTTTACCTCAAATCTGTACCATATTAACGTAAAAGTCAATATTTTTTCTGGCCACCCATTCAAAAATAAACATTAATTATAAATAATACTATATACAATCATATGGTAATTTAGTATTGATACACAATTATCTCATGGGTAATTTAAAAATAATTTAATACTGTCCTAGCCTTATTTCCCATTGGATTAAAAATTATTAAAAGTCAATAAGACACAGGAAAGACCATACAGCTGCATTGTCTAAGCACAGAATATAAGCAGAGCGATCAATGAGAATGCAAGCAGTAAAAGATGATAGTGCTTTTGATTTTCCTGCTAAAAAATTTGCCAAGCTGAGCAGGGTACCTGGCCATCACTGGCAGCTGCAGCTTTATCCCTTGATTCCTGAACTTGCAAATTCCTGAAGCTGAAAACAATCACACTGTTACTACTGACAGCATCTCTCATCCCTGGAAGTGAAGTACATGGGACTGATTCATTCACACAATTCCATTTCAAATGGGCTTCAGAACAAAGCTTACAACTCCCTGTTAATGGGATAATGACTGAAATCCCAAGGTTATTCCAGGTCTTCAGTGTAACTCATTATTGCAGCAATCCCAAATTAGTCCATTGGGATTCCCCTGTTCAGGCCTCCCCCCTCATTACTGAAGATCTCTTCCCATCAACAAAATCATTGTGCTCGATTGGTAATTCATGACTTCATTCTTTCTATTCCCAGAGTAATTATGCATGACCATGTTCCATAAAATGCATTCTGCCCCATTAACAGAAACAAATTTCCCTTGGCAATTTCATTCCCTGGTAATGCCACGAAGCAAAGACTTGTACAGAACACAGCACTGCCAGAGGAGGAGCTCAGAGAGGTTTCAGCCTTTCTTTTCTTTTCTCCTTTAATGCAGGAACTTGGAGTCAATCGATCTCTCTTATAATAAGTTATATCATGTTCCCTCCTATCTGCCAAAATCTTTACTCCATCTGGTACTTATAGGAAATCAGATTGAAAGAATTCCAGGCTATGTGTTTGGCCACATGAGGCCAGGGCTGGAGTATCTCTACCTGTCCTTTAACAAACTCACTGACGATGGCATCGACCCAGTGTCATTTTTTGGAGCTTACCACTCCCTGAGGGAGCTCTTTTTGGATCACAATGAACTGAAGGCTGTACCCTTTGGGATTGATGAAATGAGAAAACTACGTTTTCTAAGACTGAACAACAATAAAATAAGGTACTTTCCAAGTTTTTTGTTACATTAATGACATTAAAATAAATAAGACATACTTTGCTTTAGGAATTTGTTCTTTTTAAGTAAATATTTGTTAGAAAAGTATAAAGGAGGAGCTGAATCCTGAGTTTTCTTCTGCAGTATTCCTTAATATGATAAAAGTGAGATTTCACCCCTCCTCACAGTTATTCAAAATACTCATTACCAGCAATCACCAGCTTTTCTGCTCCTGGAGCAGAGCCCAAAATGAAAACAAAATAATGGGAGGAGTCAGCAGCTGGAGTCACCTGGTGAGCAGGTTCCACCAGCCCCAGCTGTGGAGCCACACGTGCGATCCAGGCCCTCTGTGCTGTTTTGTAAGGCAAAGGAATGACAAAGAGAGAATTCCCGTGTGTCAGACAAAGTTTCCATTCAGCAACACGTGGCAATACTTTCCTCAAGAAAACTCAGTATATTATATAAATGAGAAAACAATGTAAGAAGACAATGTTGCAAAGAATGGCTTTTGAAAGTCCTCAGTAAATATGTAATCGAGAAAATTTAATGTACCGACTAACATTTTCAAATATTTAAGTAGACATCAACTCTAAAATAAATGATGAAGTTAAGAGTTATCTAGAATGATTATAACATGATTCCTGCCCTGTGTCACAGGACAGTGCCCCCAGAACGCATCTGCAGGACTCAGACCAACCACGAGGACGAGCATGACCATAGTGAGGAGGAGAATGAAGATTCCCACTTGGAACACGTTCACCTTGAAAACAACTACATCAACACAAGGAAGCTTTCCCCACATTCATTTTCATGCATAAGATCCTATTGCAGTGTTGTTCTTAAACCACAGAAGACCAAATAAACCCCCCAATTTTGCATTGCAACCCCCATCTCTAGAAATGCTGCTTTATTTATTCTCTCTACTCACTGGTTTGCTTATTTCTGATTTAAACTCTTCCCACTACCATAAATATGATACTCTATATTATATACTGAAGTAAGGTACCAGTGTGTGTCTTCATATTGTTACATTATAAAACCATTAAATGTAAAAATTGAAGCTTAAGATTATGACATCTATTTTTATTTCTATTAACACTATTCTACTTAAACACAACAGGTCAAACTGTGCCCCCAGGCACACCTTCTATAAGATCAGATTTTAGGATTTAAGAATATAACTAAACCCTCAACTTGGTCCTGTCTTTTCTAACTGAATTTAAAACATTTTAAGTGGTATCATCAATGGTAAAAATTGTACATAAAAGATAAAAGTACTTGAATGATGAACATTCTAGCAAAGCAGGAATCAAATTTCTTAAAACACACACAGGAGTGGATTTTCAACCTAACATTTTGCAGTGTTAAGCTCTCTTCCAAGTGAAATGTTAAGAAAAAAAGTTAAATTGTTTGTTTTAGATGACCTTAAACACTTCCTGTATTCAAACACAGATTCTGATGACCTAGAGGAATGAGCAATTAATATCTATCTGGATGTTTTTTTATAACAAAGCATATTTTAATTTTTTAAAATTATTTTTAAAGTCACAGTAACAGGTTCCATTCATTTGCACCATAGTTTGTTAGATTTTTATACTGTACAGGATGTGTAGTCTTATAATAAATTTAAGAAAAACACCACATATTGCTGCATATCATTCAAGTAGATTCTTCTCTTACCAAACATTCAGACTCATAAGACCAACAAGAAATTCTCCACTGGAATTTGCAGGGGATACCACCACTAAAATACAGATGAATCAAGATTTATTATGGCCATTAACATATTTTTTTCTCCAATATGTGCTTTTTCACTATTAAGACACCATAAAAGTGAATTTTTTGCAAGTAATTGGACTGAGATTATTCCTTTGGGGGTTTAATACAATGAGTATCAAGCCTGCCTGACATTACAGTGTGGAAGTTGTTCCTATGAGAAACCCTCAGCAATGGAATGCGACCTAAAGTAAAGCTACAACACCAATGTAATGTCCCAGTAGTGAGACAAAGACTGAAGGAAAAATGTTTTTGAAATGGAACACAACACTAGCAGAGGCAGAAGAGCAAGCAGGAGAAAGAAGCCAAGGGATGAAGGGTATGCAACAAATGGGCTTGCTTACTTCAGAAATACACGGGGAATTAAACTTGCAGAGCACTTCCATATGTCAGATGGAAGCAGCTCAAATCCACCCTTCAAAATCACTAATTATACTGGAAGTGGAATGGGCTTTATTATAAAACTCTCATCACTTCCCAACAGTGAGCTTGAAAGAATTTTATAAACAAGTAAACGGGACTGTGACCATTTTACAGCTTGTGACTCCTAGGACACAATGACCTGAGAACTTTTGTCAAGAAAAACATGGGAACAAGTTCAGAATCTTTGGCCACCAGTACGATAAAAATATGCAAGGCCAGCTCAACACAAAACTACTATAGCTAGTTTACACTCTAAAATACATTTGAGTAAATCATTAATTTTTGCAGGCTCACATTGGAAATGAATATACTTTGAGAAGGCTTGGATTGAGAATGGATAATAGTTCTGGTGTTATCAGACTCAGAACTCTTATGAAATATTGTGTATATATATATATATAAATAAAATACATAAATAATAAAAAAGAAATAAATAAGTATCTAAATACTGGGAGAGCCTTCATGGCAAGACCTTCATGAGAATTGCTTTGAGTGAGATCTGGCTAAGCCAATCCAGCACTGTTTCTGCCAGGCAATTGCATTTGAGAGTTGCACAGCAGCATTCTCATTTCTCCTGTTCTCCACACACAGATGCAGCTGACTTCTACTCACAGATGAATTCAAGAGTGAATCAGCTGTAAGTTTCTAAGACTGCAGAGATGTTCCATCAGAATTTTTTAAACATTTCAGAGAGGAAACTACTTATAATACAGCAAAACCCTTAATACGACTCAGTAACCCAGTCAGAGACAAATGCAAGGTGAACACATGTAAATACAAGGTGTGAATGTTGAAACTGTAAGTGGGAAAGATATTTTACAGTCAGTAAGAGACCAGAATAGGAGAAGTTTGGATTCAATAGCCACAGCAATTCCAGAACCACAATGCCTTGTGGCATAAGAGGATTTTTGGGGGTTTAGATTTCTGACTTGCATTGTTGGCTCAAGTATCACACATCAGAATTTTGACAAGACTTGCTAAATCTCATTGTAAACTGAAATGTAGCAGAAGACATCCTGTGGTTATCACTAAATTAATACACAGGGTATAAAATACATGGCCATTTTTACTGAGAAAACGATGACGGAACTTTGAGGGTGTGCCTGAGCCAGGGACAGGCACTTCTGGTATGATAAAAACTGCAAAGGTCTCCAACAAAATAATGTTGTTTCCATGGGAGCTTGGGTAGCTTTCTGAATTTGAAGGAACAATTAAAGGCAGTGATTTCTCTAAGGTAAAATATTTTTCTTAGGGATTTCTTAGGGGAAAAACCCAACAAAAATCACACAGAAGTCTCAGAAAAATAAAGGCATCAAATACCTCCCAAAATGAGATTTTCATTATTAATGCCCACGTTTTCAGGCTACTAGAATCTCTGAGACCCCAAAAATGTTGGGTTCATGCTACCTACCCTTGTCCATTTTAATTTAATGGAGATCCCTCCATGACAAATCTACAAATCACTCAACTTTGCCCCCAAAAGGAGTTGCTGTGTAACCACTTGCTTTCTATTTGCCCATGACAAAGTGAATTGCACCGAGTTAATTCACTGTTACAGTAACACTAGAGAGTGGTTGATGTAATTTCTTAATTTCAATTCTGAAGTATCCATTTTACTTGCACCTACTGCAAAAAACCCCTTAGCACATTAAAAAAGAAATAACTATCAGAACTGGGAAGCAGAATGTTAACATTTCTCTACTAAAAATTTTTGCTTTTATTGAAAGAAATCAATGAACTTTTAAGATCTCTGAAGTCACAGCTTTATAAACAGTTACATCACAGCAAAAAAATAAATAGTTTATCATTTATGTAGTGTGGTAATACCAGTATTAACTGGTGGAAACTCTCCTGTGAAAACATTTTCTAATTTAAGTACCATGTTTATATTCCAATTTATACAATTTTCAGACAAGTCTACAGACAGAAAAATAGTAAAATTATGAGTAAATACTATCAAAATAATTATACACAATAACCCTGATAACTTCTGCATGAAGCAGTTTGCAGAGAACAAGCCTGCTGACTGTGGGTTTGCAGACCAATACAATTTCTGGTGTTCTGGAAAGTTCCTCAGGAAACTTCAAAATCTCTCCTCAGCTGGAAGTGTAACCCCAGGGAGCTGCTCTGGAGTTACAGCCTCAACAAACAACCAATGTCAAAACAACAAAGAACTTGGGGTACCAACATCTGTTACAACTTCTACACCACCTCTTCTCGCTGAAGTTACAGATCAGGTTTTGGAAGACCAAACTTCAGGTTAAATCAGTGCTCTAAGGGGTCAGAACCACATCATTACCGCCTTGTAGAACATCCCAACCACAGAGGTGAAGCCAGCCCTTTGGAAATAGTGAATGTTTTTAAAGAGATTTCCTTTAAAGTTAGTTTTGGCTGCAAGAAAAATTTAAAGGTTTAGTGAACCATCCCAACTCTCATTTGGACGAAGCCCTGCATAACAGTCTCACTGTCTTCTTGTAAAGTGAAAAACGTACAAACATGCATGCAAAAAGATTGATAATTATATGGTGGACTTGCTCAGCAGACACACATTTCTGTTTCCTAATGAACAAAAGAGAACCATGCTTTTATTGCATCTTTAGTAACATGACCCCTCTCTTATAGCTAGTTACCATTGAATCCCAAACTCTATTTCAAGGCTTTAATTTTACTTCTCTTGGCACACTGAAGACCATTTTAAATGGGGAAAAAACAGCAGACGTGAAATAAGAGCTCTGATTTAAAGATGTCAACAACTTCTGTTCAGCCTCAAGGCCCCAAAGTATTGTGGAAAAATGTTGGAACACTTTTTCCATCTAAAAGTAGCGAAGACATCACTTAAAAACCTCTAAAATGTATTAAACAGATCTCCTTTTCCACATTAAGAAACAATCATATGATCAAAATGAATCTAGCTTTTCTTTTCCCCAGCAAATTAACATCCTACTCCTAAGTTTTGTACCAATTCAGGTACCAAGCAGCTGCCTGCAAGCGTAATTTGAACAATTTTGTGACAACTGCTATAATGAAATTCAATGGAAATATAGTGTTTAATGTTCCCAGTAACCAGGTTATGAAGTCTCATTACAGATGCAATGTTCCTTGCTAAGAGACACCATGTTCTCAAATTAAAATTCCATCAGGAGAGACCCATAAAGACACAGCACTGTTCTTTCCTTTTCAGTTTAAGAACAGAGAACATCAAGCAGAACTCTTCATAAAAATCTTCCATTCTACATGATGCACGAGTTACTGGGTCACTAAAGCACCTTTAAGAACACATTCTGCACCATTGTGTGTCTCTGAAAGAACTTAAAGAGTTGAGTATTGCATAGAACATTGACCACACCAGAAACCAATTTATGGTAAATTATTATCCATTTTATGATACTGAAACACTCCAGTTAGTAAAGCAAAAGTAAACCAACAGATTGATTACCTCTATGGTGTCAACTTTTTCGCACAGTAAATGTGCTTCTCTTAACTGGATACTGTTTGATCAGTCTTAAAAGGATCACAGAATATTCTGAGTTGGAAGGGATCCGTGGGAATCATTGATCCAACCCCTGGCCCTGCACAGACAGACCAACAATCCCATCCTGCACCTGGGAGTGTTGCCTAAACATTTCTGGAGCTCTGGCAGCCTTGGGGCTGTGACCATTCCCATTCCCTGGGGAGCCTGGTCAGTCCCCCACCACGCACCTTCCTAATATCCAACCTAAACCTCCCCTGACACAGCTCCAGACATTTCCTTGGGAATGGCAGAAAAAAACCTAACTACCTCAGGGTGAATATCAAAACTAAATTAAACATCTGTCCCAATGCCACAGCTTTACTTTGCTTCAAGGAAAGTGGAAGCAAAGGAAGCCCAGAAACAGCAATGCCCTTTCTCTGTAGAAATGTCACTGTCAAAGCTGGAGAACTGGCCTAGCTGGGCTGTGACCTGGCCCAGGACAGTTCTGCTTGTGCATTTCCCATAGAGCCCAGCCTCATCCTTCCTCACCCTGCCTAACTGGTGTTGGACAGAATCCTCCTCATTTCCACAAGTGTTCACTGACTATCAGCCTGTGAACAGTTCATAAAACTTCCCAACACACAATCTGGTCGTTGCTCTGGAGTTCCTTGGAGCAGCACACGACTGCCACTGCTCTGCAGTCACGTCTGGTAAAAATTCCCACAGTGGGGTGTTGCAGGATAATACAGGATAATAAGGGGGAATAATGATAATAATAACAATAATATAGGATACAAAGGGGAATTTCATTTGAACAGAAAGATAGATGGGCTGGAGGCTGAGGGCAACTTCACCTCTCGCTATGGCCCAGTAGCTGAACAATTCAGCTCACATGAACCATTCCATTTCAGTCCCTCACTAAAACCAGCAGCAGAGTTTGATCTGTATCCTACAGATCCTAAATTTCCTACAGGTCTGTCCTCTATTGATGCTTCTCTGTGGGAATCCAGAGGGCTACCCCCAAAATCAACTGCCCTGGTAACTAAAATCAGCATTTTTTACTTATTTTTACTTGGGAGTTCTGTGGGTAATAAGGTTTATCTGGGGCATTGACTACAAAGCTCTGTATTCAGAAACTGCAATTTTTTCAGCTTGGGGAATGTTGTGCATTACAACTAATTTAAAGACCATATTAACGTAAAGAAAAAAATAACACCATCTCTTTCCCAGACTACAGCTTCCTTCATAAACATTTCTTTCTTTTCTATAAGAGCATAAAGTATGCAAAACTGTTCTGGCTATTAGGAGTAAGGCAGCTGGGGGAAATACCTGATTATTTATGATAGGGTCCATCAACTTTTAGGCTGGATTCAAAACATCACCTGGTGTTTAGGAGGTACAGAGGCTGTGCTGTTCACTTTCCCCATAAAGGCCAGTGATGCTCCTGCCCAGGGCTTCATGTCCCTTCCTACAGCTGTGCCAGCCACAGTGGACACCAACATTCTCTGTAGTCTCTACAAGTGAATAAACACTCAAAAACGGAGAGAATCCCCCCAGACAATATTCTTCCAGTCTGCTTAAGCTATCCTGGCTCCATTCAATAAATAGCCTTTTTCCCCCCCAAGGATTAAGGACTGAAGTAAATTAAATCATTCAGAATTGGATTATTTAAAAGGTTCATCTTAAAAACCGTTTACCTTGTAATCTCTAATAGTCTGTTACGTAAGGAACTTCCTACAGCCACTGAGTAAACAATTACTGTTGTTTGGTAGAATTTCCATCTGTTTGGTGTTTAATTCTTTGCACAGGATGCAGATTTCCACACAGTTATTGAATGCAAACTTCTGATTCATTACTTCTGCTTTAGGCTTTTATTAATATTAATGTATCATTGATAAATTAATATCAAATGAGTGAGATCAGATCATAACACGCTGTTTCCTACAAAGCACTTTGAAGCAGTGTTGTTAATTCAGTGAAAAGAACTTCCATTCCAAGTGTGCAGTATTATGAATATATACACAGAAATCTGTAGGTTTTCCATGCAATATTACTGAAACAAATCTATGTTTCTCTGTGAGAATTTTTCATATGATAGTAATGCATAAAAGCTGACTTATTTTTTCCACAAGACAGATATTTTTCTCAAAGGAGTAATACTGAACACAGCTGTGGAAATATTAGGTCTTCAACAACACTATCAACAAAGACAAGAATCTTCTGAGTTATGTAATGGTATTTTTAAAGGATTAAAATTAGGAAAAAAGGATTAAGATGTACTTATTTTCTTCACAGCAATTTCTCCAAACCCCTGAAAGCTGGCTATGCCAACTCTGGCCTCACTAATTCTGTTCCTTAAAAACTGACAGGGAACAATAGCCCTTGGGAACATTTTGTGGTTCTCAACCCCTTTTCACTGACAGCTCTATATAAACATCTATGGCTTCCCTCTAAATGCAGGATGGTTCTGGACTTACTCAGGTTATTCACTACAAGTCTTCCAGGGAAAACTCTTTCTGCCTTTCTTTCCAGCTCACTTTGGCTCTCATTACAAAGAGCTCAGGAAGCAAGACTTTTCCTCTTTCAATTAGACCAATTACTTTCTGGGTCTATATGAAACATTAAAATCCACTTCACTTTCTTGCACATTTCCACAGCTGAGCTATAAATGTTTCATGAAGTATTTCCTTCTATTCTGAACCTGCCACCCACTGATTTCTTTAGTGTTGGTCTAGTTTTAGCATTGGAAGCATCAAAATAATTACACTCTTTCTTAACAACATATGGGTTCAAATTAATCTGCATTGCCTGTATTTTGTATTTATTTTGAAGGCTATTTTGAGAGCCTCTGGTAAAACCTTAAATTACAGAAACAGTGATTAATTCCCATTTTAGCTGAATTTAATTTCTTTCAAACCTGAGCAACCTCTGGGTTAATGTGAGATGTACATCTTATCCATGAATTGGAAAAAACAGAAATTCTAATAACAGTGAAGCAAAGGTACAGTCACATTACGAATTAAATGCTGAGAAATGCCCATGGCAGGAAATTGGAACTGGATGATCTTTAAGATCCTTTCAAGCCCAAACCATTCTGTGATTCTATGAAATTAAGATATAATTTGCTTCTTAACAAAATAAAAGTTATTCGTTACTAAGTTACTTTCTAAAGTCAAGACTCCTTTGTTCTGCTGCGGTAAAACCAAATGGAAATCATCCTTTGTAGAACACAAGTGGTCAAGACGGAAATAATACCCTCCACTTTACAATTATTAAATTGTTATACAAAACAGATCACCTTTTCCATACCACAAGTTAATATGCAATTATGACATATGTTTTCTTTCAATTTACATAAATATTTCCACTGAGTGGTAAAAGAAGCTTCTGTCATCCAGTGGATTTCTGTCTCTGACAAAAAGCAGTGCAAACCAATCTATGGTACCAAACTTCTTAACTAACACACTCCTGTATTTGCAGATAAATACCTTTGGAAATAGTGTATTAGGACATCTGTCTGACAGCCCTTCTCTGTTAGTTACTACATTTCCTTTTGGTTTAATTTAGGAGTCTTTATCATGCTATTTTTTTTTCATTTTTCATTTCAAAAAATGTAATGATAGGACTTATTTGTGATTTTCCACTACAGCTGAAAGGGGAAAAAATGAATGCTAAAAATCAACAAAACACTTTATAGGACAGAAGTGATTAAAGCAAATTTAATTGCCTTTTTAAAAATGCCCACTGGCACATAATATATATTACATAGTCCCTACAATTTAAAAGTAGCATAATTATGAAAGTAATACTAAAACTGTAGCAGCAGTCTTTAGTTAAAAGTAAATCAGACTTTTTCAGAAGGCTCCCAATTTCTCGGGAGTATTTAGAACTAGACCCAACCCTGCATGACAGATTTACTGCTTTTGTGTTGATGAGAAACAAATGAAGCCCTCCCAGAAAATTCCCACGGATAAAAACACACATCTGAACACAGGCTGAGTTAATTAATATGACAGGGAAATCACTTCTTGAATCAGAGTATACCCTCCTTATTATTTGTAATGGTACTAATGATTAGTAATGAAACAAATGCTTTCATTTCTACTATTCCAAAGCAAAAAATTGTGTTTCAAAACTTGCAAACATTGAGTTTGGAGACCTTCCTAGAGACCTTGTTACTTTTTCCATCTATGAAACAGATGTGCTCAAAGTACATGCAAACATTTACAGACCCAGATTTTTCATTAGACAAAGAAGTGTAAATTGTAGTTAATTACTATCTCAGGAATGTGATATTCACTGCTTTCACTTCTAGCAATCACAAGCTGAGCCAAAGTCATCTTCATTTCGGCCTTTGAATTTTTAATTAACGTAAATTACTTTTGTTGTGAAGTTAGGAAAAACTAATTCCAAATTAAATTATATTATCTTTTCACTCCAACACACTTTAAATATTTTTTTTTCTGGACTAGATGGCCACATTTCTTTTTTATTAAAACTAACAATTCACTGGAACTCGATGACAGTCACCACTTTAAGCGCTGCCTTTATGTTCTGAACAATAGGAATCTACCCAAAGGCTCTCTAAGAACATGGATTCCTTTACATTCCATATTATTCATCCTCTTTAATAAAACAGAAGGGAAAATGGGGGAAATTCAGCATTTGCAGGTGATCAAGATTTGGGGGTT
Organism: Pseudopodoces humilis; assembly: GCF_049639895.1. Lineage (NCBI taxonomy): Eukaryota > Metazoa > Chordata > Aves > Passeriformes > Paridae > Pseudopodoces > Pseudopodoces humilis. Next base: position 3,922,169 of record NC_142212.1, on the reverse strand, counting down.
TTTTTTAAGGCATTGTTGAACTTGGGCAGAGTAAATGCTTTGATATCTAGGAGGAAATGTTCTCAGTCCAGCTTGTATTCCGGAACAGAAAATTTTCCTTTAGAACTTATTGTTGGAGTGATTCAGTAGTTTGGCACTGGTTGCAGAGTTTTTGATTTTAACTACTGTTTGATTTTCCATTAAAGAATGTCTGATGCTTCCAGTGTCTCTAAGGCAGATAAATACCCACATTCCATAAAAACACCATACCACATTATCCAAACCTGTGAGCAGCATCACAAGCATGACTGACAATGGACATGTACAGACATCAAAACTAATTTCAAAACCTTCAATGATCAGGCAAAGCAGTTTCCTGGCACAGTTTGGTGCACAAACCTTTTCACAGGACAAAGGAGAAAAGCATCAAGGTGGGAATAAGCCAGGTGTGAGCCACTGAAATTAGCATTCCCACACTGAGAAAATCGTATCAACCTATAGCCTGAGATAGAACAAAGTTAAGTGATGCTCCAGAGACAACAGAAACTATCTGCAAGGGTGAAAAACCCTTCAGGTGGTGTTTTGCCTCTCCATCCGTTCCAGGTCACCACATCCTTGCATCCATAAAAGCCATGATGAGCCCGACAATCCCATGGATGTTTGGACATGCACACTTGACTTTATGGCTCTTTTTGTACACAAGCTCTCAATGTTGTAAGTTATGGACCCACCCTGCAATACTGCTGTGCTGCTAATAAACATCAGGGACTGAGGACTTTGACTACAAAGGAAACTGTATTTTGATGCAGTTTTTAAGTCAGCTGCCAAAAACATGCTAAAAACTATTAACAACCAAAAGTTGATTCATGCATGATGATAAAAAAGATTTTTCATGTGTTTATATATAGATACTGAAGAATCAAACTGAACTACAAGAAGCTGAAGGGCAGATTTTGTATACTCAGCTGGTTAAATGGTGTAGTCCAGCCTGAGAGGAGCCAAAACTTAACTAAAACCAAAATATGTGACCACACCGCACATGGACCAGTTGTGAGCACGAAAGGAATATGTCATGTTATTAAAATGTGATGGACAGGCTCCAAGGCAGCTTTGTGCAGTTGATGTTAGATTCATCACATTATGTAAACCACATTTATAAACAACGCTAGAAAATGAAAAAGTACTTAGTTTGCTTTAGAATAACAAATGTATACAAGAGTGGCTTAAAACAGATTGTAAAGGAAGCATCAGCCACATATGGCAGTGTATGTTTGCTCTCTCAGACATATCAAGTATTACAAAATATAGTCAATTTCAAGAAAGAAATCAAAGGTAGCAGTTTATATCACTAATGAGATAATTTCAAATATAAAACACCATCCAAATTGTTTTTCATCTGCATATTGCACTAGAGTGAGACAGTATTCTGAACCATGTATGTGTTAGATATACTTCTTTTCTTTGCTCAAAAATCAATCTCCCTTACTCATAAACATTACATAAATATTTTAAGGGAAGACAGAATTCTAATTTTCAACCAATTGTCTTGCTGGAAACAGAAACCACTGAAAAGTTCTGAGCAAACAGTCTGACCTTATATAATCTATTAGTTATTTAAACACAATCTTTCTCACCAACATTTGCTTGCAAAGAAAAATACTTTCAGACTACCATTTGAGAGTATCTCTCTTCATTAAGCCACCGACATCATGCATTATAAACCTGAGACATTAAAAATGTGCTGCAAATGTTTAAAAGAACAGGCTCATAAAGTAGTTTGAGAACCACTGGTTAAGTTTTAAGTACTGCTGTCCAGAGTAACATCTGAAGTTCAGAACTGAGTAGTCAAGAGACCTGAGAAGGTGATTTCTGAGCATTTTATCCTAGACTGCAATTATATTCACATGAAAATACTGGATCCACATCTTGAGATAGTAAACAGTTGCATTACAAGAACAGCATGTGAGCTATATTTATTTCTGCCCTACTGATACTATATACTGGGCAAAATTGATGGATAATCCACTTTAAGGTAAGATTGTTATATTTTTTCCAGATACTACCACTTTGTGTGTCACCTTCATTATGTAATTGGCTATGACAAACTTTATACACATAGGAATGTGTTCCTACCATCAGAATAAACTAAAAAGAGAAAATAATATGAAAAACCCCGAGTATTCATCCAAAATTGAGACGTTACTAAACCTCAAGAATAGTTTGCTGCAAGACCAGGGTGAGCTCAAACTGCTGATTCAAGACTTTGCTACTGAACAAAGTGAAAAAATAAACCAGTACATTTATATCACAACCCCCAGGCTCTGCTCTCTTCTGTTAAACAGCCAAGAAAGTGTTGGAGGGTTTTTTAAAACAGCAATTTAATACTAATTTCCTCAAGTAAACCCATCCAAACCAAGCTATTCAAAACACAGGGGAGTGTTTGCTTAGGAAGCTTTGGTTTCTACAAGCAGGCAAGAGTATGCAGATATATGCAATTTGAGATTTCAAAAAAGCCTAAGATCATCCTTCAGATTTTTCTGTGGGAATGTGATTGCTTTTGAAACTGTAATTTTATTCCTTGGGAAAATTGATAGGGAGACTCTTTATCATCATCCATCTGTGCTACTGGAACTGGAACACATCAAAAGCAATGCTACAGGTAACACAAGTCTTGTCTTGGTTGATACCACAGCACTGAAGTTTTCATTTTTGGCATAGAATGTTTTTCTTCCGTAAGAAAGTAATAGCAGACAAAACTATTATATAGTTGCATAACTATTATGCAACTTGTACAAGCATTTTGCAAACAGCACATTACATGTATAATAAAAAAATAACTCCCAAGTAAAATTTCCAGTTTTTTGTTGTTTTTTTTTTTTTTTCCAAAGCAAGACCAGACTTTTAACATAGAAAAGAGCTAATTAAAGAAACAGATGAAGTCAGATTTGCACAGAACTGGGTATAATGTATTTTAAATTTAAAGACACAAAGTGCTTCCCCGACTATGAAACTTGCTTTAGGTAAACTCCATTAATTAAACATTTTTGAAGTTTACATAAACAGAGGCCTACGAAAGGCAAACAAAGAATAATCCAGTTTCTAAATATTGTGATGTGCTCGTCAGTACAAACATTTTAACAGGGCACTTTCTCAAAGACTTGGTTTCAAACCCACAACTTCAATCACAGAATACTGCAAATATTGTCTCTTTTTAAATTAATAGATATGCTTTATTTCCCACACATGAGACAGAAATTAGTTATATTGATTAAAAATCTGATCTACAGTTTACATTCTTGAACCACTGTCCCCACACAGACTACTGTCTCCTGAAAGCAGAGCTAAAATTTATACACAGCTACACAATCAAGTCCTAATTTTCTAACTTTAGAAAGTTTTGGCAGCCTGGAAGTCACTGCAGGCTACTGGTTTACTCTGCCACTGGCTGAAGTTTTATAGTTTTAGTCAAGTCACACTTTTAAAAGAATAATGGCTAGTGAAATCATAAATAAGTGGGATTCCACAGCAGGAATGACCTGAAATGGACCTCACTGTACTTCCAATGGCCTGATGTCAACTATTATTAAACTACAGGTTTTATAAAGTCTTCCACTAGACGTCTAGAGTTAAGCCAGAAGTTTTGGCTCTAATACAGGCAGTGATGAAAAACATATGAGTGGTAACAAGTCGCCTTAATATCATTCTTCAGTACTAAGATGGGCTAATCTGAAGCAGCACTTTACTCTGGTATCACCCACTGTGCCAGAAGGATCAAGAAGCTTGGAAGTGGACTTTTTCTTTATATATACTTTTCATTTCACAGAACTCATTCTAATTTCCTTTATCCCTATTTTTTTTTGTAATATGAAATAACTGGACATAAGAACCTTAGGTGGATTATCCCAGTGCTTCCGGAAGAACTTCCAAACCTGCAAGGTATGTCCAGTTCGAATACCTATTTTATATAAATAGCAGTAAAGGGTTAAGGCTGTCAGTCACTATGTGCAGATTAATAATATCAGGTAATTTAGATTTAGAAATGCCACTTTTTAAATGGAACATTTGAAAATTTACTTGCAGCTGAAATACTTCTGTGTTTACTACATGTGAGCTGAAAAACAAATAGAGCTATAGTGAATTATTTAACTGTCAAAGACTTGTCAGAAAAATGTTACAATTGACCATAACACTTTTTCTCAGTTACAATCACCTATCAAAATCTACTCTACAATAACAGCAGCTCTTACAGTAACAATTCAGTCTTAACTTTCTGTAATTTGGTATTCAATTTGTTGGGGTTTTTTATGTACATATCAGCAAAGTAATTAAAAACAACCCAGGAAAGAATGAACTGCATATGAACTACAACCTAAAAATGCTCACAGATAATTCAGTAACAAGCTCTCCATAAAAAGTAAATACTGTGTAAACACAACTTTGTAAACATCATCTTAATTATTACTGCCCAACTTCAATATTGGACTATTTCTGACAACAGACATTGCTACAGTAATATTTCTAACAAAAAAAAACTTCCTCCTGTTTTTCTTCAGCAATTTAAGTAAATCAATAGAGTAGATAAAGAGTTAAACATAAACTCCTTTTATTTCTGGAACGGGACAATGACTAATAGAACCAGAACTATTTTTAAATATAGATTTCAAAACAGTTATGGTCTTGCCTTTCTTTGGACAAAATCTGTGCACAGAGCAATGATTTGTGTTATTAATGAACACAGGGACTTTTCCTTGCCTCTGCAAATACCACTAGTGGGTCATTTAAACATTTCCTTTTCAGAAACAATGCCATGAGAAATTTGTCTCTGTACACCAGTAAGAGAAGTGATTTCTAAATATAATTTAGAGTCTTTTTAAGACTTAAATCTTTTTGTATTAACTCCTTCTGTATCTTAACTGATAAGACAACAAAGCCCACACTGCTGGACTGCTTTGCAGCTGCCAAACAATTCAGAGTTATTTGTTGTTGGGTCTCTTTAGGCACTCTTCCCATGCTAACAACACAACTTCTGTTCTCACTGAAAGGGATTTTCTTCCCATAAGTCATATTTAGAATTTTCACATCACAGAAATATGTGAATGTTCCACATAAAATTAAGGGTTTTAATCATATTAAATGATACTGTGACATTAGCTGTTTTTAATGATTTATAAATGATAACTAATAGCATAAAAGTGCCTGTATTCCATGTGTTGTTTGGCAATATGAGTTTGGGTATAGATGACCACATTAGTGAGGATAACTGTACCAAACAACCAGTGCAGTGATTTTTGGACAGTTACAAACCTCAGGAAAACACCTTAGAGCATCTCTCCATGTGAAGTTCACTCTCCACATTCAGTCACCTCACCTTGGGGTAGCTCATGTTCTGGGAAGAAGGTGCTACTCAAAAGCTTTTTGTGCTGGAGGATAAGAAGGATTGACACAAAGAAGGTACAAGGAAGCTTGAATTCACCACACTCTTTGTCAAACTCATTCTCAATGTTCTGGCTTGTTAAAACAAGAATGGACAAAACCAGGCTTTGTCCAAGTGACAACCAGCTGCTCAGGGGATTATTTAACAAAGCACTTAAGCCTGCCTAACAGCTTGGATATGTCAGGAATGGCTCCCCCATCACTCCTCCTTCCTTCTCTTTCCATTTACTATTCCAGCCCTGTCAACCAATCTGTTCCACCCATTCTTTTGTGCTGGTTCTGGTACTCCAAACTGACTGAGTTTCTTCACCTGTAAAGAATATGATGGGTTTTTTTGTGGTTCACATTAGTTTTGTGCTGGTGTAGTGAGTTCTGCCAGCTCAGTGAACAGCCTAAGAGGAAGAGCTGGTACCAGGGAGCTGGCAGGGAGCACAGTCAGGCTCAAGTGGCAGCAGGGGACCACTAGCACAGATGTACCTATACCTTCTGAATTTCTTAAAATCTTCATGACAGTATTTTCAGAAAGATCTTTAGGATCTCAGATTTTAGGCTTTCTTTTAATTCTGTTATTCTTGAGGTTTAAGCATGCAGAAAGTTTGTGTAAGTTCTTTGAGAAGAGCTGCAGAGTCAGAGCATTTTTACAGAGTCATATCAGCACCTATTTACTGGGAAACTCAAAACCTCAGGCGGGAAAGAACCATCCCCACACCTTCATAAAACTCAATTCTTTAGGATCCATTCTCTGGAATTTCTTTGGCCAATGCAAACCTGGAGTCAAGCCTGATGATTATTCCTAACTGCAAAGACAATAATGATTTCCTAAGGGCAAAATGGGAAGATGAAGGAAGAACTTTTTGCTTTAAAAAATAAATTTAAACTTAAAAATAAAAAAATCACAACTCAGTTTTCCTTACATAAAGGGACTTGTTTTCAAGAGTTTTAACTCATAGAACCAATATATGTCACCAGTGACATATTTCAAGACTACTTTTCTAGAACTTTGTGAGCAACACATGTTTTTCAGGAGTTCAGACTGGCCACTACTCCAATCAGAGCCTCAATCTTTTAATACTTTGAAATCCTAATTTTCGGCTACGTGAAAGGAAATATGCAATCCATTTGCTACAGATGAGAACGTGGGAACAGATTTTTAAGTTCTTTCATAAGAGAACTTCCTAGATCCAAAAGAAAGTTTTAGGAACAAACATGCAAGTTCATATTTTAGATTCAGTAAAACTACACAGCCAATGCCTCTCACAAATTGAAGTCAGCAGGGACTTGGAAAGTCCATGTCCCAAGACATCATCACATGATATCCTACATATGGAAATGGTGTCTTATCACTGGATGAACCACAGGGCATTTTGTCACTTCAGACCTAAACTGCCAGCAAAGAACAGAGAGCCTGAGAGACCATGTGTGACAGCCCAGCCATTAAACCACTTGCCCAAGAACAAGGAGAACTTGGAAGTCTGAAAGGCTTCCAACTCCTCATCTCCTAAGTCATGGTATGACTAAAGTAGTTAAGATTTTGGCCTTTTTCTGAAGCTGAAATAGAAGACTGAAAAGGCCAAATATTCTAAAGGTGCATAGACAGAGATGACAACACTTCTCTCCAAAAAAACAGAAGTTCCACACCTTCTTCCCAGCATTGTTTATATTCAAAGAGTCTTTCAAGGACAGACATTGCAAGGGATTGCAAGAACAACCACAAAATCCTTTCTAGGAGCGTTGCAAGAGAACATTAATTTGAACACAAAGGAAAATATATGGGAAAAATACACATGAAGATTCTTTCAAGAGATTGTTACACCAGTAAAAGTACATGCCCTACCCAAATGGGCATGCAACTGAAATATTATGGGAAACACTAAATTTACCTCTATGTTGTTTACCTACAAGATACAAAATACTTTGTGATTCTGATTTCAGGCATGTATTTAGGGGAAAGAAGTTACCACGTTCTTCTTATGTTATTCTGAACAGTGTTAGTTACTTCTTTTTAAACTCCCTGAAACAGACACCAATATAGGAGCAGCAAGGTATGCAGGATATTTGCATTTAATGCTGTTGTGAACCCCCTCCACTAAACACAAAAAGGAGGCTGTTTTGTACAGAAAAAAGTGGTTCAAACAAAACCTCATTTGAATAAGCCAAGTCAAACCCCAGTACAAACCAGAGCACTCTTCCTGCAGTGGAAGACCAATGATAAAATGTTTACATAAATTTAGGTGTTTTTCATCTCCAAACAGATCAGCAAGCATTTAATTAGGTGATCAAACAAGAATTGACACCCGTTTAGTACTTCCTTAAAAAGGCCTATGACAGTCTAAGTAGAAACATTTTTATAAACAGGATGCGCACAAAAATATTTCCTGCAGCCCCTCTTGGTTTGCGGAGCACATTTTCAGTTCCAAATGACTTCTGGAATTGGGCTTTGGAGGGGAGCAGTGTCGACCTGAGGGTTGAATCTACATTTTCTCAGAGTTTGTTGCATTCTGTGGCAATTCTTACTATCTCCATTCTCCTCTGCACTTGGTTTTATAGGAGCAAGGGAAAAAAACACAAAACACCACACAGAAAAGCCCCAATCTTTGTTTATTGAAAAACTCACACACAAAACTACCAGATTTTAGCTTTTTTTCTGGATGTAATTTAAGTCTCTGATTTCCACTGATATGGATTTCTAACAAGCAAATCCTTCTCAGAGAAAAGAGCCCTCATCAAACAGAAGTCAAGAGAGAACTGGGTTTGTTCAGCCTGGAGAGGAGAAGTTTTGGGTGACTGAATTGTGGCCTTCCAGTGCCAGGAGGAGCCAACAAGAAAAACGGAGAGGGGCTTTTTACAAGCGCCTGGAGTGACAGGACAAGGGGGAATGGCTTTATACTGGCAAGGAATAGGTTTAGACTAAATATTGGGAAGAAATCCTTCCCTGTGAGGGGGTGGGCCCTGGCACAGGTTGCCCAGAGGAGGTGTGGCTGCTCCTGGATCCCTGGAAGTGTCCAAGGCCAGGCTGGATGGGCTTGGAGCAACCTGGGATAGAAAGGTGTCCCTGCCCATGGCAGAGGGTGAAATGGGATGATCTTTAAGGTCCCTTCCAACCCAAAGTGTTCTGGGATTCTACAATTCAGTGAGATGTGTTTGCATGCAGAGGCGAACTTCTATCATTGGCAATAATAAACAAATGACAAACATGGGAAAAGCTTTGTCAGGACTGAAAACTTCAGATTAGACTAGGAAGAGTTGAATTAAAGTGTTTAGGGAGTGGAATACTGTGTGTTTAGGAAGTATCCCACTGACTGCATTTTATGCACTGCTAATCAAGTACTTTCCAATTTTATAAGCAATGCACATATGCCAATGTATCCCACTAAAAATATTTTTTCATTGAGAACAAATAAAATAAATCCTATTCCAAGTTCTGGTAAAGTTTACTACAGAAATTCTACTTCAAAGCTCGAAGCAAATGATGACATTATTTGTAAACTAAACTAAAATACTTTGATATTACATTAATGAATTTAAGTTAATATATGTAATTTTATAGTATGAATTTAATTAAAAAATTATTTATATATTCTTCATCCTTCATATACTAGTTAAACCTCAATATTCACAAGAGATTATTTTTCAGGACCAGATGGTGTGGCAGTGAGTGAAGTAAACAGTTCAATAGCTTAATTTGCTGTTCCCTATTCACTGATTCTGTTGGTTTTTTTTCTGTTTGTTCACTTTCCAAGATTGATTATCCTGATTAAGAAGATATGAAAGAATACACACTCCTTCTCTTCCTGGCTTTGTGCTCTGCCAAATCTCTCACTGGTCCCTCATATTTTACACTAAAGAATATGATGCTCCAAGATATGGAAGATGATGACGATGACGACGATGACGACAATTCTCTATTTCCAACCACTGAACCCATTCTACCACTAATTCCTTTTGATCTGTTCCCAACATGCCCCTTTGGATGCCAGTGCTATGTGAGAGTTGTCCATTGCTCTGACCTAGGTAAGAATGAATTTGTTTGTCTATTCTCCATTGGATTCTCCTTTGGAGGATTTGTCTTTTAAAGGATGAATTATTATGCGGGTACATAAATGGGATGCAAAGTATTCCCTCAGTTTAACTTCCACCAAAGGGAGCACTGGGAACAGTTTAGCCAAAGGCAAATGTGCTCCTGTCAGTGCTGCAACTACATTCCAGTCCCTAAAAGTGAATTCATTATTAATTGTGCCAATTTGAATTAGTGCTCACTGAAGTTTTCCTGTGATTCAAGGTAATCAAAGGACTGTATTCACACCACTATTATAGTGCCAATGACACATGTTCTCATCACAGCCCTGCCATCTTCCTAAACTTCATCCTAGACTCCTCATATCTTAGAAACATTATCCATACATAAATAAAATGTGTTGTTATTATTAAAGAATCAAAAACTTTTGCTGACAACAGCAAACTGGTTAATATATCTGGTCTACAGATTTCAAACCACATTACATGAATTCACACGAAGAAAAATCCCACAATAATAGACTTAATCTTGAAATAACTGCAATCTAGTAATTACAAAATGATTGTTAAGAAATTTGACAGCATTTAGCATTTCATGCATCAGCATTTCCACTCAAAAGAAAGTTACTGTCCCTGTTGAGTCTTTTCTGCTGATTCAGGATCTCAGATGGCCTGAACTGCAGTGGGTTGTAACTGTACAGCAAACTGGGTTGGAGCATTAATGCTACTGGTACTGATTTATGTCAATGACTTCTGGTACTGGAAGTGAAGTGCTGGCAGTGGAGACCCTTCTTTGCCCACACCAAGAACAGGTTTCTCAGCCCTGCCATAACCTGAATTAACCCTCAGCAGCCACCCCAGTGCCCTGGGCAGGGCAGAGCAGAGGTACAAAGGAGCGCTGAGCATGAAGCAGAGACCCCTGAATTCACAGCCCTGCTCCTCAACAGGGAACCACTGCCCTGGATTCCTGAGGGATCCTTTCTCCAGGGACTAAACAGTTGCCCTGTAGGACAACCTATGCTCTAAGTATTATTTCACAGATGCAGAGTCCACAATGAGCAGTCCCCATTTAGCTTTCATGGTCAGGGGGAGAAGCAATTCCTCCCAAAACTTTGTATGCATTTGTGGTACATTCTTACATCATTAGTTTTTCCCACTATCAAAAATTCCCTTCTACCGTTTCCTTTATGGCTTTTTTTTTTTTTTTTTTTTTTTTGCTTTATGGCTATACATATTTTCTTCCCCACCATATTCATCAACAATCTTATTGTGTTTTGATATTTGTCAGTTAATTTCTTTGGATTTATATGCAGCACATAATGTTTCTGTTTATGTCACACACGTATGTAGGTTTGACATCAATTCCTCGCAACATCCCACCAGATACTCGTATGATTGACCTTCAAAACAACAAAATCAAAGAGGTCAAGGAAAACGATCTCCAAGGACTCACATCACTTTATGTAAGCTTGCAATTTCCCAAGTTTGAAATCTTAGTTAGCAATCAGAAATATTTAGATACTTCAAAAACACAAATGGTATTTTCTTTTCCAATAATACAGATAAAAATAGTCTAATGCCTGCATATTTGAGTGCTCCCACATAGTAAGAAGCAAATACCTTTCAGCTGTAAGAACTACTTTCTACAGCATCCAGAAAATGTACCATATACATCTAACCAAAAAGATGATCAAGATTTTTCAGTTCTTAGCATGCACAGAAACATTCCCTACATCTGAAAGGCTGCAAGGCAAGTGCTCCTTTTTATCTGCTTAACTGGAAAACAGCAGAAAGAATTTAATCTCAAAGGAGAACTGCAATGATATTTTCTGAGGGGATTTTCAGAATAACAGAACATACAGCTAACACAGCACTGAAACCAATGCTACAAATCCAACTGACCTGAACAGAAAATAGAGAAACACTGAGTTACTGGAAAAGTCAGGGGCTTTATTCCTCATTTGTTACTATGCTCAATTATGCATGTAGAGACAGGCTTTGAAACAAATATCACTGGCAACTGATAAATCTAGATGTTTACAGTACACAATAATCCCTTTTTATGATGAAAGGAAATGAGAGTCTCAGAGGACTGGGAAGTAGATTAAATCTGCTTTAGAATATTTGTTTCTATTGGATGTCATCCTAGATCCAGTATCCAGATCTAGTTCCACTAATAAATACTGACCATTTTGAAATTTTCTCTCTAAAACCCAAACCTGCTCCATAACTTACAGCAAATTAATTACATTCTATTCTCCATTAGAAAGATATGAGACCCACAATAAACCAACATAAGGACCATTCCTACCACATTAGGAAGAAACTCCTCCCTGGGAGCATGGGCAGGCCCTGGCACAGGGTGCCCAGAGAAGCTGTGGCAGCCCCCCTTGGATCCCTGGAAGTGTCCGAGGCCAGGTTGGACAGGCCTTGGAGCAGCCTGGGAGGTGGAATGGAAGGTGTCCCTGCCCATGGCAGGGTACTGGATGGTCTTTAAGAAGACAACTTTTAGAAGCCATCCCAAAATCATTCTGTGATCCTACAAAACTAATCCTTTCAGTCATATTTGGCTTCTGAGCAAGATCTGAAAATTTACCAGATATAAGTGTTTATGATTGAGCTTGTTAATTATTATGGCCTAAGACAGAACAGAAAAAAAACAACTATATAAATTCTGAGTTGGCAATGAAGCATTTCCTATTCTCTTGTCTTGTGTCTGGGTCCAGAATGGTCTTAGCAGCAAGCAAAGGGTAAATGCACAAACTATGGTTTATATTCTGTGTAAAAGATCTAAGAGTCTCTTATCTTCAATGACTGAGAAAGCCACTGGAATCCATCAGCTATCACCACATTATAGACCAGAGTCACCACTTAATTATGTGATAGCTGAGGACATTGAGCTGCTTTGCTTTTTCTCCTCGGTTCATTTGTGGCAAGGCTGAACAACATTTTCACTGAGAGCAAAGTTTACTTTGTACAACTTGGCTCAGTCCTGGAGTCTGCTTAGCAAAGGCAGAGATGGCAACTTGGATGAGGAAGGAGCATTTCCTGTTTATTTCCTTGAGCTAACCTAATTTTTTTCTGCGAAAAAATAATTCTTGTTTGCTCTACTTTTTTTTCTACACAATTCCTGAGAGAAGATGACTCCAAGAAATAAAAAACGAGCAGAAATTAATAGTTTAAGTATGGAAATTCAGAGATGTGGTTTGACATGCAAAATAATTTCAGATAATGTGTATTTTGTTGACTGCAGTAACTCATGCTACATGTTCTCTGATAACACAGCAGTGAGGAAAAAGCTGCCCCCAAAAGACTCGTATATGGTACAGAAGAGAGAGACTGAAATTCACAGGGGCTGGAAATGACAAAACAAATTCATGTGTCACAGACAGACAATAACATCTAAGAAACTCAGATTAAAAACTTCACTTTTACTTTGCAGCATTATGTTGAAATAAATGATGAGATTCTGAGTTTTGAGAATTTGTCTGCATTAAGGAACAATAGCAACAAAGTATATAACCCCCATACAATCCCACAAAATAACTGAATACAAACATATTGTTTTTCCAATTCTCATGATCTACTGGCATTTTTTCAGATCTACCTTCTGGTTAATACTCCAGCTTTCAGGTTCTTCTTTGTCACAATCAACTGAAATGTCCAAAGCATCTACAAAATACTGAAGTTCGGTAGGATGGAAAAATAAAATATTTTAAATCCTTAATTGCTGAATTACGTATCAAATCCATGACTTCAAATTCATAGTCATAACAGTCCTTGATAAAGAACACTTTTGCTCTTTCCATCTCTCATAGGCACTGGCTTTGAACAACAATAAAATACACAAGATCCATCCCAAAGCCTTTCAGCCAACAAAGAGGCTACGACGACTGTATTTGTCCCATAACCAACTGACAGAGATTCCAACAAATCTACCCAGAACTCTGGCAGAGCTCAGAATTCATGCTAATAAGGTTAAGAAAATCCCCAAGGATGTATTTAAAGGAATGAAGTCTCTACATGTTTTAGGTAAGTCTAATTAAGTAGAACAGAAAATGTCTTTACCAAAAATGGAGAATATTATACATCATTTCCATTTAAACATTTCCCCAAGGTGCAGTTTCCTCTTAAAGAGATATCCATGCTCTGGGAATACCCTCCACAATTTAGTTTCTATGTGAAGTTGCTACAAAGGTCAAGTTTTGGATAATCCTGCAAACCAAGTAACACAGCCTTAATCCACCGAGAACTGTGACACCCCTCCAAACAAACAAAGCTAAACATTAACGAGTGCTTGGAATATCAGAAAGCATAAACAAATTTAAATCAGCTCTTTATAACTCAGTCTAAGCTATATAAAATTCCTATGCCGTAAATGTTTTTTTTTTCCCCTTGGGCAGAAATGAGTGCAAATCCTCTTAACAATGATGGAATAGAGCCAGGGGCTTTTGAAGGGGTCAATATCTACCACATACGAATTGCAGAGGCAAAATTAACTTCAATTCCTAAAGGTAGGTATTCTTTCCCTTTTCTAGTTTACTTATATGCTCCTCAATAAAATGCTTTAACATCTGAAGGATTATTAAATTCATAAATTGTTTTGTATTCTCATTACTACCTAACCACCTCCTACTTTTTCTTTTTGAATTTAGTATCCAGTTCCCCATCCCAGAAGAGTTCATACACAAACAGCACAGACACAGTGCACACAGGCTCCTTCTCCCACCTTCTCCCTGTCAGCACATCCACTCCTCTCACAGAATGTCCAGACACCTGTCTCAGGAGGAACAGTACAAAGAAATTAATAATTTAATGTCACTTCACATCTTTCACATCACATCAGCCTCTCAAAAATCCTCACAGAGAAAAGATAAACTCCCCAATATTTGATCAGGGTCATAAGGGATGCAGAATTCCCACTTCCTTTATGAATTTAAAATATAACTCCAAAACTTCTAAATTTAATTTTTAGTATTTCAAGTTACATTGCACCTCAAATACAATGTTCAATGTAGTTTTGCTAAGTAAAACTTCAAATTAATATTTAATTAAATTCACCATAATATACTGTAAAATCAAATACTTATTCATACAAAAAACCCAACTTTGTAATTTGGAAGTAAAAATAAATTACAACACTAACTTGACAAATCACTGACCTCCACAAATATAGCATAAATAAGTTCAGTACAACATTCCACCTGCTTTTTCTGCAGGTCAGTGTAGTATCAAACTATATTCTCACGATTTTCAACCGCTCAAAACTACCAGCTAAGGGAAAAAGGAAAGAAACAAAGCAAAACACTGTGCTCTATGCTTTAACTCACAGGGAAACTAAATGTTGTCCCCTGAATTTATTTCTGATCATTCAGATAAAGAACTTGTTTCTTATTAATCTCTTCCTGTATGCATATATATATATGTGTGTACACAAAGATATGCAGAAGGATCCCTGTAGAAGAGAACAATAAAAAAATCCCCAACAATAATCAAAATCAACTCGCCCCAATTGTTCAGATAACTTTAAAATCAGAGAGCCTGTCTGCCTACAGTAATACTTCCTAACAAAAAAAAACCCCAAAACAATCTAGTATCAGCTCACTAAAAAAACCCCAACATAAAATGATTCCAGTTTTGTCTTTGTTATAGAGCAATCTCCTATAAATACACACAGCATGAGGTCCAAAATGTGGTGTCAGATACATAAACAAACCAAACAGGATTTCATGGTGAATTCATTCACCACAAATGCAAACTGAGTTTGTAGATGCTTCTCTCTGCGAATGCTACAACAGTGCAAAGGCTTAAGAAAGTGTTGCTTATAAAAGGTACTAAAAATGTGCATTGGACAGGTGGGTGTCCTTCTTCCCTCTGGATATTGTCACTCAGGCACCTGGAACTGCGAGCTGGAATGCAAACTGGAACAAAGCCCAAACAAACAAACTTTATTCCAAGTGGAATAAAGGCAGGTTGGGAAGCAGCCACATCCCTTCAAGATTCAAGGGCAACGGGAGCAGCGCTCTCCCAGCCTCAGGGAGCAGCGGGAATTGCTCGGTGTCGGGTGCCATCTAGACAGAGGCTGGGAAAGCTGAGCCCAGCATCAGCAAACTAATTCAAGCTGGGATGAGCTTTCCTTGCCCTCACCAAGAGGATGATGCGGAAAGATTCGCCACCTCCTGGTCCATTCACCGGCAGCCTGGATTTGGAATATTTGGAAACACAAGAGAAAATATTCTGGCGTGGGAAAGAGCTATCAAATACCACAATTTTTCTTAGAGTACTCCAAAAGCTTTCCTCACAGTCACGTCCTAGCAGCTGTGACAGCACAACTGCTACGTTATGTATAAAAAAATTACAAATCTTCAAAAAACTGGTTCCACAGGCTTTGACTACAGACTCTGAGATAAATGTACAGAACACAGGATTAACATCTTTGACAAAGTAACCATGAGAGTTGTTATAAAGGAAGCCAGAAATATTAGTGATTTTCTTCATTAACATACTTATATGTAATACCAATTTCTTTGATGCAGACAACCTCCCCAAGATTCTTCACCCAATTTTAATACAAAGGAAAGAAACTTTTTGGAACATAATAAATGTTTCAACAAAAAAAATAAGTTGACTTTGTTTTTCACACTGTGTATTTTTTTCATCAGATTTGCCCTCCAGTCTTCTGGAGCTTCACTTAGATGACAATAAGATCACAGGAATTGAACTTGAGGATTTTAACCATTACAAAGACCTTCAAAGGTAAAATTCCCAGGCTGAATCCCTTTATTTGTTAAAATGTCATACCCAGCAAGGTCTCTTATTTCTTATTATTTCTCTTCTATCTTGTTATCTATAAACAAGATACTTCTCTTGTTAATGGGAGAAAAGAGACTAAAAATTATAGGTGTTTTAGTAAGTATTGCTCTAGATAAGCCCAAACTTTAAAACCCAAGCACACCCCCAAAGCCTCACATTAGTCTTATTACACGTTTGCGAACAGCCTGCAACAGAAAAGTAGGAAAAAACCAAAATATAACTATCCTAAGTTATTCTAATCTTATAAATTTATTCTCATAAATACAGCAGCTGGTAAAGGAAACAACTTGGTAAGTGCTTTCAAATGCAATGAGGTTTAAAGAAAAATGCATGTTTCTGAGGAATGTATCATTGAGATAGGAGAGAACGAAGTTCTGTCTGTAAAGCTCAATTAAGAACTCTGAAAATATGGCTGAGCAGCACTGAATTTCGTAACAGAAATTACTGAACTGCCTTTAGATACTGAATTCAGTTTCTGAAGAAATCAGGAAAGAATGGAGCAAAAGGGGATGGCAGGATGGGCAGAAACAGCCATTCCACATGACCTATGGCTCCAGCTTCTGAATCACCTTCTGAGCAAAGCAGGCCAAAGCTTTATAGCAAAAAACATAAGGGAAGTCTGGAAATAGCAAAGAAGATAGTCCTGCTTAGTAAAAAACCTTTATATTTTAAAAATCAGCTATACATTAAAAACACCTTTCTAGACAAGACTTGCTATTTGGCTGTTTCTTAGAACTTACGACACTGACTACACTTTGCAGCTGTACTACTTGGTAAAATGATTTATTTTACAAGCAGCTCAATATTTATAATTTAAACACTTGCCACTATAATTACAAGAACTGCATGCAAAACTGAACAATTGCTTACATCAGATAACTGATAACAGTTGTGAGTCAATCTTCTTTAAGTGGAGTTCAAATTATGTTAGGTCAATGGTGATTTTTTCCTATCAAAGGTAAGATTTCATCATCTTCCCCCAGTTCTTTTCTCCTTCTGTGTTTACTCCTGTGTATTTCAATCTTACAAAAAAAAAGCAAGCTGTCTAATGCTGTTGTGAATCTCAATTAATCTTTAATTAAATGTTCCTTGTGCTATTTCTAGGCTAGGCCTTGGCAATAATAAAATCAAAGAAGTGGAGAATGGAAGTTTTGCCAACATCCCAAGTATACGTGAAATCCACCTGGAAAAAAACAAGCTGAAGAAGGTTCCTCCTGGATTACCTGAACTAAAATATCTGCAGGTCATACACTGAATTTATCAGACAGCTCTGAGAGTTCTGAGTTATTTCACTTTCCCACTCTCACACTGATTAGCATTAGCACTTTTGCACAAGCAAAAAGCATAATTAACTGACAAGTATATTTTGCCATGACTTTCCTACTAGGAAAGCCTGAAATCATAAAAACTTATTAAAGAAAGAAACAAAATCAAACTGCAGGAACACTTCCTAGGAAAGGAAAAAAAGGACAAAACGCTACACTCAAGAAGTTTTCTAGAAAATGAGACTATTATACCGAATCATTATAATTCTTACTACAAGACAATAAAAAATTGCACTTTAAAAACAAATTCCCTAAGAATAGTGTGCAATTATTCTAAAAATACACTGACAAAATGCCTATGACTTCTCTTTGTGGGAGAGACTGGGGCAGGAGGAAGACTTTTTTAAAGATTTAACACAAATTTTCAGCTCTTGTTACTCTCAAGGTCTGCATGGAACTGATGTTGTAGCAAACCTCAGTCACCTACATCCTAAGAAATATTTTTTCCCTTTTTCATTTCAACTCCTGTATTTTTCTGTTCCTATTGCTGCAGGTTGTCTTCCTTCATTCCAACCATATTGCCAAACTGGGAGTGAATGATTTCTGTCCAACAGGACGAAGGAAGAAGAAAGCCCTGTACAGCGGCATCAGCCTCTTCAACAACCCCGTCAAGTACTGGGAGGTTCAGCCTTCAACTTTCCGGTGCATTTTAGCCAGGAACAGTGTTCAGCTTGGGAATTTCCTCAAGTGAGACCCAAGTTGGTTGTTTCAAAAAGCAACTTGTCCAAATCAATCTTACAATACTTGAAATTTGCAGAAAAATGCTGATTTTATGCTATTAACCGTTTACAAAGTATTTGCTATTTCAGAGGTAATTAATTAGAAACAATATGTTAAGTAGGATCCATTGTATTATTTGACAATGTCCAACCTACATTTGAATAATTTAAACAAGTCCTTATATCTTACAAAAGGACTCTTAGAAGTGAAACTGGAAACTGCATTTGATGTTTCCTATTATAGATGTTAAATGTCTTCCTTAAACCACATATCTTGGACATAATTCTTTCTTTCAAATAAATCCTAAAAATCACGTGGAAGTGACTTTTTCCTGAGTTAGGCAAAAGAGACCTAGCTTCTCTTCCAGAAAATGTTGTAAGGAAAGTTGCAAAACCAAAAATAACCAGACTTCAAAGGCAATTTCTTGTGCCATTTTTGATAATGAGCAAAGATGCAATAAAAAGCTACGATATTGTCAGGTAGCTGTCTCTAAGCTAAAATATGTTCTTACAATCTTTTAAGCGAGATAAAGGCAAGTTTCATATCAAGAACAGATTAAAAGTCTTTAAAAGTTGTTGGTAATTTTTCCTTGCAACTTTAAGAGGAAAATGTCCTTCAGTGTTTTGCTATTGATAGAATTGGATGCAGTCGGAACATTAAAAGTAGGATTCAAGATTTATCATATGCTTCAAGCTTAATAGGAATGACTATTAAACTCCTTTTAGGCCAGCACAAACATTTTTCTTTTATCTATAAAAACTGTAATCGTCTTTCTCACTTTATTTTTTTCTTCTTTATATTTTGACAACACACGGGTTAAGGATCCCTCCTTAATGGAAGTACCTTACAATTGCTGAAAACAAGCAGCTGGAACTCACCTGCCCTGCCCTTCCTGTGCAGTGCAGCACACAGAACTCTCAATGCTGACAGTACTGTATGAAATGGATATTTTAGATATCTATTTAGTGTATATTTGCTATTCGGATTCAAAATAAATTAAATAAACGTACAGAATACCTGCATGTGTGTACTTTATTACATGGTAGCTCATGTCAAAATGTTCCAAGATTATAACCAAGCACCTTTGTGACTCTTCTCTAGATGCTTCCTTTAGTGTCCTTTTTCACTGCTGGTTTGCACAAAGTTAAAAATCCAAGACTTTGGGAAATGGCACAGACTTGTAGAAAAAAATAATACAAAGAACTCAATTCCCAATCTCTCAGCCTTCCTAAATACACTGTGCAAATAAGGATCAAGCCTAATATGTGAGTTCTTTTCATCTGCTTGGTCTCCTGGTAGTTAATATTTTGTTAGCACCACTCTGCTGCTGAGACACAAAACTATGCGAAAAGAGGAGGCAGAGCAAACCAGGGGAGGCTTTTACTGAAAAACACTATTTGCAAATAGAAATTCTGTATTCTGTAACACACTTTAAAGCAGAATAAAAACAAAAGACTAAACAGAGCACAAAATCTGAAATCTGTTGATGACCAAGCATCTTTCTATTCCTGGCTTCTGAAGATGTTTCTAAGGAGTGCATTTCCTAGCAAATACCAACATTCCCTTAAGGACACACTCCCTACCTTACAGTACCATAAACAACTCATAACCCCACGCAATGTTAGTAAATATGATAGATAACAGAAAAATTGTTACATTTCCATGAATCACTGGTTTATATGTATTCATAAACACTCCTGCTATACTAGTTACATCATTTCAGCAACGTCAACACCAGCAGAAAAGCTGATTCCAATTCTGTAGCTTAACTAAAAGAACAAACTCACAATGTTGTGTAGTACATTATTCTACTCTAATTCACTGGTAAGGTTTGAAAGGAAACACAACAGAGAATGCAAACAATTCCTTATCTAATTTAGGTTAATGCAATGGACAACAGGAACTGCATCCTTGTGCTCTCTAAACTTATGAATTCTTTACAGGTACTTGTGTAAGAGTTTCACCAAATTTTAAGTCTGCTACTGAAGTCCCACTATAATGGGAAAGCTTTGTAAAAATATAGTAAAGTCCTAAGAAGTAGAAGACCATATAGTCTTGATCTTATCCTTCCAGAGCCCTAAAAAATCTCTTGCCTTCTCACTTTTTCCTCTGACTGTGCACCCAGCCTGAGAAACTTTTTCCAGTCAGCACCCATGCATAGAACATTCACAGAAGAAACTGCAGCACTACTTTTGAAGAAACTCCCTCTACCTTCACTCTTAATAAATAATCTTGAAACTATTTTATCAACTGCTTAGGTTTGCACCATCCTCCAGGCAAATTTAGCCAGCTTAGAAGTTTAAAAAAACTTAATCTGTGACTTAAACTACACTGACAATTTTGCATTACAGCAGTGAAGTATCAAATGGTTCATTTTAACTATTTCCTGTAGATTTCATTTTTAGAGAAAAGCAGTAATTTCCTAGATCACCTCAAACTGAGAGGATGGCTGTCACTTAAGAGAAAAAAAAATATGCTCAATGAACTTCCACTATTTTCAGATATCATTCTTCAGCTGGCATTTGTAGTAATAGTAATTAATTTCAACACCTTTCATCTTTGGCATACTTTAACAAAGACCCAGGTGGATGTGTCAGTGGCACACAAACATGATATAAAATGCACCTTACTCAGTTTCAGCAAAGGTTTCTGAACATGGACAGTAATGAAATTAACAGAATAGTAATTAACTGATGATAACACACTGATGTTCTGTGATCTTCCCACAGAATAATTTCAGTATTGGCAGATGGGAAGAAAATCTGTCAAGAATTCAACTCAACTCCACCTTTACATTCTCTACAAATGTTACAGGAAAAGGAAAGAAGGAGAAAGAGAAATGTGATATAAATGCTTCGTAGGGTCTCCTCATTACTTATTCCTTGTACAAGTATCTACATTTGTCTAATAAAAAAATTAGTATTTACTCCATCTAAGATTTTCAAACTTTAAAGAGCTTCTCTCTTCTGAAGATCTGTCAGGTCCCTACACAACAGTTAACAAATTTCACCAGAGGGTGGCAGCCTGTAGCTACAAACAGAAGGAAAAGTCATTCTGAAGAATAAATGACAAAGACTCTTAGAACACAGGAAGAGCCCAGTAAAGGCCAAAAACACTGATTAAGCAGAGGGGCCTGTTTGAGTACTAAAGTGCTATTTTAGTGCTGCTAAACCCTGCGTTCTATGTCCTGCTCTACACCATTAAATTACCAAGGGATGAAATAGTCTCATTTTTCTAGGTCTTCTCCCCTTCTCATTTCCCAGTATCAACCTACTTCATGCAGTACTTCAAACACAGCAATACATAGATTATTGCAGCATTATTATACAAAGAGCAGCAAACTTAATAAGATAAAAAAAGTTTAAAGAATGTAAGATACTACTATATCTCATGTAAAGTTCCAGCATCAGCTTTGGCAAACATACACAACAAATTGAAATGTATCTTCAATAAAACACATTTTCTTTCATCTGATTTAGATGCTTTCTCCTGCTGCTAGATTGAATTAAAGAAGGTGGAGAAGTGTTTATTTTATTTCCTTTTTCCAGTATTAATTTTGTCTTCTTGCTCTGCTGAGGATGAAACCTGCAGGAATCCAGTGTATCAGTTAAGTTGGCTAGAAGTATCAGGAAGAAAAGGACAGATGGACAAATAAAGAGCACAGCTCTTTGGATGTCACTGCCTGATCTTAAGAAAAAAGAGTTGCAAATTCTTAACAGCAAAATGCAGTTTGGGCTGGATGAGCAGACAGTGAGGTGGACTGAACAAGGGCTGGAAGGCAGCAAGCAGAGAGGCCATGTAGTGAATTCCAGGTGGATCAGGAACTGCCAGTGTACCCCAGGGGTCAGAGCTGGCTCCAGCTCTGTTCTCATCTTCATTGGCTGTCTGAACGACAGAGCAGATCACCCTTACAAGTTCACTGCTGACTGTTATGTGACTCTCTGGGGTGATGCTGCTGGAGAAATGGCCAACAGGAGCTCGTGCAGATGAGCTAAGGGAAGCCCCAATTCTTGTACCTAGTGAGGGGTAAGCCCATGCACTGGTGGCTGACGGCTGACCTGGAAAGCAGCTTTGCAGGAAAGGATCTGTGGGTCCTGGTGGACAACCCGAGCATGAGGCAATGTGCCCTTGTGGAAAGATGGCTCATAGTATCCTGGGCTGCTTTAAAG
This sequence comes from Pseudopodoces humilis, assembly GCF_049639895.1. NCBI lineage: Eukaryota > Metazoa > Chordata > Aves > Passeriformes > Paridae > Pseudopodoces > Pseudopodoces humilis. The sequence goes on along the minus strand of NC_142212.1, from coordinate 3,899,716 downwards.
GGCTAAGGGCAACTCTTCATTCCCAGTCTTGCTGTCTCTAAGTTATTCCAAGAGCTAAGAAGCTCCAGAAGCCAGGGTTCCTATGGATTTGAGTTGTGCAAGCCTCAGGTCCTTCCAGCTGCTCTCTACCTCACACCACAGCACCTCTGTGCTGCCGAAGGCCAAAGTCAGCTGTGCCAAGGGGTCACTCTCACCTCTGTCCTCTCCTGCCTTCCAGTTGCTCCTAAGCAGGATTTTGGAACTGTCCCTTCCCAGCTGAAGGACCTCTCTGGAGCATTCACCTCTGCCCAGCTGCTATTTTTCACAAACTAATAACCAGCACATAAATATTTCTCTCTATCCTGTGTCAAAGTTGGTTATAATTGGTAATAAGGATTAAAAGAAGCCGAGTGAAATAAGTGAAAAAGGTAAAGGGTTATTTTCTTAAAAAAATAAAGAAGGGGAAGTTTGGCTATTTTAAACTGAATGGAAATTTCCAAAATGTTTCATGAGTACCCCATTAGGAATTCCTGCACCTGCATTTCCCAAAAGTGAGTGAAATGACTCAGACGAGAGCAGTTGAAAAATATAAACTAAGATATGCAAATTTTTAACCCTTCATAACTGTTTGCTAAAGCAGCAAAATATCTCAGCTATCTAAATCAGGTTGTGCATAGAAAATGATATGAATTCACTGTTAAGCAATTTTAGAATGTAATTTCAATGTAATTTCAAAAAGCATTTATCCATATCCTAAAAAGCAACTGCTGTTATCTCATGAAGATACTTATTCCATATTCATTCAATTGCCAGTTAAAATATTGTGCTATTTATCCAGAAAAACTATGGTACACCGCAACAGACATTATTATTTTCATTTTATTTTGATCAGAATTTGACAGCAGCATGATAAAAGCAGTACTAAACTAAAAATAATGAAATTGTGTTCTGAAGGCTATTTTTTTTCTTATTCTCTATGTTTATATTGCTTTTTGGGCTTGTGTTGGGACTTTTTCCCTCCTTTCTGGGGAGACTAGAGATTTGAGAACAAAGCTGCTAATAGGAAACATATGGAAAAGTTCTGGAGTAAATGAAAATCTGACTCGAATTCCAAATGCCACGTATCACATACCATGGTCTAAATTATCTGCTAAGATAAATGCAAGATTTACCCTCCATACTCAATGAATCACTGAGATGAAAGATAAGGTTATTTATGAAATAAACACGAACAAAGATTTGCATGATATTTAAGCGACTTCCAAAACTAATCAATATTTTGAAGCAAGTTGTGATGTTTCTCAAGGCCCATGCGACCCAGTAAAAGACTGGCTCAATGGAACACACTGCCGATAGATAGCCTTGCTACAGTTTTTTGTATAAAATATGAACATTCCTACCCAAGTGAGCAGTCAGGCTCTGGATTTTAATCACTGTGCTGCTGTGGCAGCAGTGGGAACGCCACACAGCCAGGTTTTCCTATGCACGAACACTTTCCTGTCTCAAATCCCTGTCCAGAGGAAATGTGATGACGATGAGATTTCTGGCACAGCAGCACTGGGGACTCAGTTTTGATGAGAATCTCACACATTTCCACAGGCAGCCAAGCCTTGCCCCAACTCCCTGTGCAGCAGCAGGGAATTTAACAAGCCTGGATGCACCAGAGTAATCACACATCCAGAGAGCCCCTCGAGAAGTGATTCACGTACCCGGTTCATTCCACGCGTGCTACCCATCACCTGCACAAAGGTTTCTACCAGAATCAGAAAGCCACACTGAAATGAACAATTTCTCTTCACAATTACATTTGCAGGAATTATTACAGAGTTACAGTCTCTGCTAAGAACGGAAAAAATCTCGAGCTGAGAGGCTGCCAGAGGATGGAAGATTTCCAGAGGGACAGAGAGGGAGCAAGTCACAGACACAAGAATGGACTTGAGCTTAATTCTTCAGCTGGTCTTATTTCCAAAAGCTGTTTAGACATAAAGACCAATGAAAATATTTTTCTGTCAGTAACACTCCTCACAGAACAACTTAACTCATTTGTGGAAAAGAAAACTGGCCTGCTATTCTAAAATATATTATTTTACCAAAATGTATATCTTATTTAGGTCACCGAGAACATCCAGTCACCATTATTATCCTTCTGTCAGCCCTACCTTCTTTTATCTTCTTCCTATTCTCCAGGGCAAAACAAGGAACAGAGTGAATGATGGAGTCACAAGTCAGTAAAAAGGGCCTAATTTTTAGCATGAAGAAACCTCTTTTGTGTTAACCTTGTGAGAAGATATCCAGATTCAGGAAGTGACAGAACAATAATCTGGTACTCTGCAAGAATTATAAAGGCAACTGTCCATATGCATTTCTCCAGCAGCAATACTGTGATGCAGTTTAATTATTACTTGCTTAAGAAAAATTTAGTGATTAATACCTGGAAATTAATAACTTCAAGAAAGCTGACTTGGCTTTTTGGAATTAATATTTTTCATTTATATTTTAAGCTAATACATTCAATTTCTATTTAGATGTTACCCTCCTGTAAATTAATATTACTGGTATTTTACATTTCCTCAGATACTAGATTTTACAAGGAAAAAGACTTTTGATTTAACTCCATTTAAAAAATGACTAACATAGCAAAAGAAAGCTGGATAACTTTTGGAAATACAGCAAAGCTAAATGTCAGTACAGAAGTCGAATATTTTACCCCCATATTCCCTGACTGCATACTGCCGTACTTTAATATGAACCAGCAGAACCATCATGTAATAGGATGAATTTTGATTAAAGAACCAGGGTACTTTTAGAAGCTATTTTCCATGCAAACACCTACCTAACCTGGGCATTAATGATCTCTGACAAACTATGCTCCTGTACAGTGGCCTGTAAATTTGAGATATTTGATATGAGATAAAATCAGTTGTGATGCCATACAGAAGAAAACACTTCAAACCTCACACCACCATTATTACATGCAAGCCCCAAAAGCACTTTCTTAACCAACATGCCAAGAGATCCTTTGTTTTTCGTGTCAAGACCTCAGTTAACAATTAGCATTTAGAAACCCACAATCTTTTATTTCAGAAAAATAGAAACTAAGTCTGATCAAAACTCAGTCTTCAATACCCTTCTTAATGCTTCCCTCTAATAGATGGAAGAAAAAAAATAGTTACTCTTGATAAAAGCCCTGTATCATTATTTATGATAAAGCCACAAACAAAGTGAGTATTTTAAAAATATAAAATGTTTCTTACCATAAACTAACTACAACTCTTGGTGCTGTTTTCCTTGAGCGCGTTCCATTGGAGCACACGTGTAAGGCAATATTTCATTACTCCCGTTTTAGGAATGCTTTGCCTTAGCAACACTGTGTTTTATGGATTCATACTGCTTCTAGTGCCTTGTGCTTAGGACAGAAAGGGTAATGTATGCTTCCTACTTCAACAGTTCCCTCCCAAAATCAGAATGCACAGGAACCTGAGAAGAGGAGAAAATTTGAGCATGGAAAACACATCTGTCAGATGTGCAACTGCTTTGCAAAGTCACTGTTGTGTCTTTCTAAAAAGTACCTTTCCACTCAAACATTTCACCCAGTATGCTAAACCTGGTGTCTAGTTCAGTCATTAGCAGTTCAAAACAACTACCCCAGCCCCCATTCTAGGGCTGCTTTCACAACACACAGCTTATTTAGAAGTGTCAGCATTAAGCCAAGTGTTTGGCAAAGATGTGAAGGGAGATCTGGACAGCTGTCTTGCATTAAAACTGACATTTTTAAAGGGAGCTACTACTCAGTTCTGTTAAAATTTAATCACTCAAAGCACCCATTTCATGCCACCCCCTTACTAAGATCCGGTTAATATTTTTTTAGAACAAAAATGCAATGGATGTTTATATTTTGGCTACAAACAGCTTTAGGCATTTACTCCACTCTTCAAAAAGCAGTAGGACAAGGCAAGAGAAGGTGTCAGAAGCAGGACAGAACTAATCTGTAATGGTAAAGTTGCCATATTACCATGGAAGGTCTGTAATGCCCAGGTCAACTTTTCCTCCATAATGAAATGGAAGGAGAAGCTGTAGCTGCCCCATCCCTGGCAGCATCCAAAGCCAGATTGGACAAGGCTTGAAGCAACCTGGGATGGTGGAAGTTGTCCTTGCCCATGGCAGGAGGTGGAACTGGATAAACTTTCACCATTCTGTGATTCTCTGTGTGTGGTTTAAGTGTGAGCCTTGCTCAAGTCTTCACAGTAAGACCTCTTAAGGATCCCAGAAAAGGTAACAGAAGAAACAACTTCCAGCCAGAGTGACTGAATCAAGATCCCCTCCCCCAGCTCTGCCAAGGAGGAGCTGACTCACAAATTATTCAAACCACAGAGAAATCTTTTTGATTTGATTAACTCCCATAAATCAGAAGACACATTTATTTTATATGTCAGGCATGAGCATCGCTTAAGTCCAAACAAAATGGAGAGTAACCGAAGGAAACAAAGGGTAGGGAGATTATATCTTTCCTTATAAAACGATATGCCAGGGTACAGAATGATGTGTAATAACACCTGGTGTTTCTGTGAAAGCTTCCAAGTCACAGATAATGGCTGCATAAGAACTGCACTGCAGGCCATAAAGGCAGTGTGGTGCCAGCATTACGAGGTTTGTGCTAAAAAGAAAGGATTTATTCTCTTTAAGAAAGAGGGGATAATAAAAATTTAGAATCATTTTAAGGCTGGTGTTCAGTTACCAGACTACAGTAGAGAGCTGAGAGGCTGCCTGGCAAAATCCTCTGCACTACCAGGCCGGACAGTTGAATTTGTTTGAGTATTTCTAGAGCAATAGGTATTTAGAAAAGAAATGCATTCTGTAGGGATTGTAAAATCAAAGACCATCACTCTTAAACGCACTCAAAAGAATAAAGAGGAAGTACTTTCCATCACGTACAAGGGGAAAATTTCTGCTAATGCAAAACATTTTCCTATTCACGATCATTCAGGAATGCTTTGGCAAATAACTTCGGCAATTACTCTTTATACTTGCCTGGAAATGCCTAAAAAGGCTTATAAACATATGATTTCAGATTGGATACAAACCTGAGAACATTCTGAAGCTTCAAGCACATTTTCTAATTCTTTAATCAAAATTGTAGGAAGTCCTTAGCCATAAATGAATGAAACAAGCTAATGAATAATATAAATTATTATGGTGGAATTCACATAATCTCTTTTAGACATGTACCAGTTTAGGGCACTAAAGTCAACAGTTCTGCTCAAAATAAATGAGAAGTGCCTGCTTTGGAATAGCAGCTTCATTACCTTCCTCCCTTCCAAAACACTGTGTTCTTTTATTTTGTGTTTACTAATGAGTGCAAGACACCTGTCATATACTATGATAATTTATATCATTTTATATAAGACACAAATCAGGCAAACTAAAGACTGTTGAAGTTTGAGGTCCAACTTCTAATGCTGCCTCAAGAAAATGAATTTACCTGCACCAGTAAACAGTGGTTGCAAAACCAACTATTCCCAGAACTCCACATGGGAGGAAAACACAGCCCAAAGTCATCTGTCTTGGAACAACCAAAGCAGGCTGTATAAAAATAAAGAGTATAACACAAAGCACATTTATTAAACAAGCTATTCAATTACTAAAAACACAAGTGTCAGCTGACAACAGTGACTCTCCTCAGCAGAGATTTATAATTTCATACAATTCAGGGTATTTTAGAGGAAACAGACACTATTTACTACAGATAATATTGCTTACATCAATTTTCAACTTACTTTATTATTCCAGCATAAATTGTTTATGACTGCTTGTTGCTGTGTTAGTAGAAACACTACATGATAAGGACTATTTAGATGCCTCTACTGTAAAATCCATCTATTAAAAAAAAAATTTAAAAAACCTCTCCCTTATATAGGGAGAGGTATTAATATGGTATTAAATCCTTCTAAGATTTCTAACACAGCAATATATTCAGAAAAATGTTATGCTCCTCCTCTTCTGCCAGTCCTTCAGAGTCAATTACCCACTACCATAAATTAATATTGTCATATCACATACTGTAAGTTTGAACATGCCAGGAAATTTGATACTTTGCTTTTGCAGTACCAATTGTTCCTCGCACATGCTCATGCACAAGTGTAACCAACCATCTAATGAGATCAGAGCTTCCTAATATATTGCTTATAGATGCATAGATGCTTCTAGTGAATTCAGCACTAAAAATTCAGTGTATTACTGTTCATTAGTAGAAGTTACTCAATTTCCTACCAGATTATATTGATTCCCATGCTACAAGGTCAATAAGCTCAACTGTTTTCAGTTGCTCAACATGTTCTTCCCAGGAGCTCTTAGTGAAACAAAGCAAAACATTGAAAACAGGCTGCACAAGATGTGGATTGCCAGAGTTTTGATCTCATAATACCACCTACTAAATGGGAAATAAATAGGGACCACACAACAAGGTTCAGGTCAGAGGCAAGAGAAAGCCCCACACAGGGCACAGCTCTGTCCTCCTTTAGTTTTTTTTTAACAGATTAGGCCTTGTCTTAGCTCTGTTGATATGATTTGGTAGCCCCTTTCCCATAACCTGTAAAAACACATGTTCCCACTGGGACACACTCCTGGAATAGCATTCCATTCCATGAAGAGCAGAACACCACCAAAGTCTGTGAGGGCTCAGGCTGGAGGCTCTGCAAGAACAAGACTCTGAGCATCTTGATTTGTTGAACTCTACACTGCAGTCAGTGAATTTTCAGAGGTGTTCTGGCACAGGATAAATAAATCCAGCCACCACTACAGGCCCAATATTCAGTCAGCTCTTCCAAAGGCAAGCACAGGTAAGAAGCACCTTTGCAGATCATACATGGAATTCACAGATGCTGCAGGTGGCTGATGACAGCAGTGCTGGGCTGCCAGTTAAGACCTGAAAATTGGGATGCCAAGAGCTTCTGTGCCTACAGTGTGACTCTGAAGTGCAGCCCAGCCTGAATGACATTGCTTACAGCTGTTTCCTACCCACAGGCTCTACAGAGAACCAAATTACAACCTTCACAGTTCCTTGTTATATTTGACTGTGTACTCCCTTTTTTACTGTGCCCTCACTCACAGGAACATCACCAATTCTTATCTGAAACACAGATTTCCTTCAAAGTTGTCAACTGAGGATTTTAAAATTTTGAGTTTGAGCCCTTTTTTCAGATATCTGATAGCAAGGCCAGACCTTCACAATTTTATTAAGATCACACTTCCAACACAAACCTCAGGTCTAACTTCCCCACCTTGGCTTCTTTGAGTTCCCTAAATCCTCTATAAATAAAATGTGCTTCCTTTTTTTTTCCCTTTCTATTTCATATGAACCATTATAAATTTCAAAGGAAAAGGAAAAAGAAACTCACTGAGAAAAACCCACCAAACACAAAGAAACCCAAGAATTTCTTACAGTAAAACAGTGAATATAAGGCCAAGTAACTTAAAGTAATTTATACCTTCTTATTTTTAGGGCCAGTCCCATTCACCTCAAGGCCACTGGTGATCTTTCCTATTTTATCCCAAGAATAGTTTGACTAAAACTCAGGCATTCTAAATGTGTTCAGCAGACTATACTGAACTAAATAAAAACCCCTAAATTCATAAAATAATAGAACAGCCCTTTTTTTGTCTTCAGGCCAGACACAAAATTGAAAAACTGACAAGTCTCATAAGTTGACTGCAGTTAATGGACATGGTAAAATTCCAAAGATTTTAATTGATAAAAAGGATCCATCCAAGTTTAGCTGAAGAAAAGCTTGAAGCCAACTCAGACTTTAAGCTTGACATACATCCCACTTTTGCATCACAACTGCATAAATAAAATTATGAAAAAAATCAACATTAAAAATAATTCCTTCTAAAGCATTCTTAAAACTGAAAAACAAAATATGCTGAAAATTCAATAAATTTTCACAGCCTTCGAAAAAAGAAGCCTTACATTAAGGATGCTAAATTTAATCCCCTCATAATCTGCCTTGTAGGGAAATTCCTGCCACACCACAAACAAACATGAAGATCAAACTACACAATTTGACCAAAATCACAAATTGTAGACTTGTTTGCTTCCAAAACAGTTCTTGCAACCGAACAGGAACTGAGTCTTAATATATTCCATGGCTGGAGCCACATCAACCTCTGCAGCTCAATATGTTTCAAATCAAGAGCTTTACCACAATTTTTCAAAGGATAGACTCTTCTGTCCTGCCACCATGGATTTTTAAATTCACCATGAGATTTTAGATCTCCTAAGAGGTTAAGAGACTTTGGGACACAATCAGTAGTAGAAAGCAATAGAAAAATATCAGGTATGAAATTGAAACTCTAATTTTTATCTTTGGATAAAATAGTTTTATGTATATTTTACTTACAACTGTTATTAGAACAAAGCTTCCAAAAATATATGCCATATTCTTTGTCTTGTTCTTAAAAAAAAACCTAAATTTTGTAGCAGCTAGTAACATTTTACTAACTGGTCATAACAAACTTGGTGGGATTTTTTCATCTCTTACTGTGTATGTATTCTATTAATTATTAATAAAAAATTTACTGGTTTTGATTTAGTGGTACAATGTAGCTATTCAACTATTTGTGGTACTGTTATTCAAGGATTATAGAGGTTTAATTTCTCTCTTTCAACCTCTCCCTTGTATTGTGCATTCCCTATATAAATACATGACTGCTTTAGTTTATTTCCAGTATTGTCAACTCCTACAGTACCATTTTGGTCATGACTTCTGGTGCTTTTCTTTATACTCCAAATGTTAGAATTACATACGGTTTATCTTCTTAAACATATTCTTGTCCTCAGTATTAGAGAAGAAACCTGGAAAGGTTGAGCAAATCATCAGCTTCATGAAGTTCAAAGACAAAAAAAGAAAACTTACTACTGCATTTAAAAAAAAAGCAAACTATAGTACTTCATTATAAGGCACTTGTGAAGAAGAATTTTTAAGAACCAGACTCTTCCTTGTGAACAGGTTTTGAAATAAAGTAATTCTTTTACCAAGCCAAAACCGTAATTAAATGCTTTGGATAAATCATACACTTAAACCACTTCACTAAAAAAATTGCCCATTTTCTCCATTTTTTACATATATCACAGGTATTTAAGTACCATACAGCACCAACGGCAGATAACTGTACCATCTTTAATTCTTCTTAAAACTTAAGATAAATATCTTTCTTGAGTAAAATGGTTTATGCTTCATGTCATACTAACCCTTTCCACAAGATTTATGCTCTCTCTATACAACTTAGCAAAAAAGATGTTGAAAAGTTATTTGTGAATGCTGAACTTTAACACCATCACACTGACAGCACTGTATAGAACAAATTCTTTGCAGGAAGGAGACAGGACATAGACACTGAGGGGGGAAAATAAGGAAGAGGTTTATAAGAGCACATGTATATAGCACATGCTTCCCCTTGATTTTGGTAAGGTTAATTTTTTTACTGTTTCTTAACTTCATCCTCAGGGGACAAACCCTTTGCAGAACTGAATCACTGCAGCTGAACCCGCACTATGAACTAATAACCTCTGCAATCATTTTCAAAGTCCTAGTCTCTTTTTTTTAATGGGAGTTGGTATTGAAAGAATCCTGCCAATTATACTGGAGTGATTTGAACAAAAGAAGAAATTGCTTCACAGCCTTATGACACAGCATCTACAGCAAGTGATGATGTGGCACAAAGCAGTTTTTTTAATTTTACTGGCAAATCAGAAGAGGGGCCAAGGCTGTTATTTTGTGTTGCCTTCCCACAAGGCTCCTTACCACAAAATATGGCTTAGACAGACCTTTTGTTCCTCCAGCTGGGGTACACTCTCTCAGATTATTTCACCAGCACAAGAACTTGCTGCCCTCTACAACTTGAACTTCTCAGACTTCCAAAGAGTAAGTTTTCTTGGTAAGCAGGAATAAAATTAACTGATTGTGTTATTTTTCAGTGAAGACTGATTCATGCATGTTACATAATATTTAGCTTTCAGCAAGTAAACTGCTTACAAATACAGTTACTGAGCTCTGACTTCATTACAGATGGTAGAGAATCAAGCTTTTAAGATTTTCTTTTGTTTTTCAGCTTTGTAACCATGTGTTTTATCATATTGTGTGCATCTGACCTGCATTTCCTGTTATCAAGTTTCACTTGATGTGTTTTAAAGCTAGTTAAATTCTTAAATATTTCATGAAGAGGTGTCAGTGTCTCACTGCTTTGAGACACAACATGCAAGCCTGGCAGGACAATTATTATTCTACCAGAAAGATACTCAGCTACAGTCAAAGCAGTCAAAATGTCTCCCTAAAACCAGCTCCTCTGTCTCTCCATAAAACCTGTGGGAGACTTGGGCACAAACTACTTATCATTTCATCTGACATGATGGGAGCTCTCTTCACATTGTCCACATGGCAAGCAGATTGATCCCATAAAGGCCTTATTGCTCAAAGTGAGAAGACTTTCCTGAGCTGTCCCTCCTGGTTTCTAAGGACAATTGTGGCACTGAGAACAAAAGCTATTAATTGGAAGTTTTGTGACATGGAGTAGAAGTGCTGAGAGAATAGAACCAGAGGGTGAAGCTCAAGTTTTGGACTGCAACTGAAGAGGGAGGAATCAAAAGGAAACAAAGAACATGAAATAGGCAAGAGGGACAAACTGGGATCTGATCCACAAAAATAGAAGGCAGTCACAGGAGTTAAAAACATATTTTAGATACTCACCAACAGAACTGATTAGAAGATATTCTGATATACACTGCCTGAAATATGAAACCCAGTGAATTCCTCCTGAAGCACAGAATTGCCTCTCAACCCAGCACAGTGCATTTATGCAGCACTGCAGTGCGAGGCTGCACTGTGTCTCTGCTAATTGCTTAATTAACTCACAAATCCCACAATGCTGCAGGGATATGGAGTCTCTGGCTTTGCTAAGGACCTACCTGGATTGGAGTTCCTGACTCCAATCAAACCTGATTTTAAAGTTCTCATCAGTTATGAAACTTGACTACATTCAAAAGCGAATTTAGATATGCAGGTTAGGCAATGCCACATGGTGACACCCAGCCACTGGCACTCACAGGCTTTGTGTCACACAGCACACTTACAAGGATGCAACAAATTCCAAGAGCTTGTTACGACTTTAATCCTTAGAATTCTCTCTTTCCTGTTCAGTTCATAGAATACATCAGGAATTAGGTAATCACCACTAGGAATCATCAGAAATGACCACTTGTTTCATCTCTTTTTTACTGATAGTGTTCAGTAAACAAATATTGACAAGGAGTCAATATTTGGGTACGAAACATGCATGAAAAAAATGAGAATAACTGCTTTTCTCTCTCTGCTTCAGGGTTCTTTTACTATACCGAGCAAAGTCTCTGAATTTTTTCCATGACTTCTGTGGTTTGACTTGCAATGTAACATTTTGACTCATTTCTGCTTAAACTGAACAGCTTGACATGATTCACAACTCTCATTCTGCCAAATAACAAGGCTCTGTTGACTGCATAAAGTATTATAAAATGTTAGACTGGCTTTGAGTATCAGAAATTTGACCTGCAACATGACTTGCCTTTCACACCATCAGGATTTCACCTCAGAAGGGTATTTGGAAGGTAAATTAGTTCACATCTATAAAGAACATATGATTACAGACGCAGAAGAAGACTACAAAGAAAACTTACCACTAAAGATTTTATACCATGTGCCATGCATGATGGTTGAACTGTATTGGCTTCAAATAAATGATGGGAACAGAAAAATCACATTATATCGTCATTAACACAGTACTAAGTTGGTCATGTTTTGTGGAAAATAGAAAAAAACACAAAATGCCACAGAACATACAATTTGCAAAGCCACATAAACTTCTATTTTACAAAATATACAGTATTTCCAAGTAATTTATTTCAAAGTTCTCTTTATAGAAGCAGTTCTCTTATGGCACTCTTCAGTACCAGGCACAGCAAAGGTGGAAAGCTGTTCCTTGTCTTAAGTCAGACCAGAAATCCTCTGTTTACTTCAAGAACAGTAAATTTGTTTATGTTGTTTAGGTGGAAGGTACAGATCAAAACTTAGTTTTCCTAGTAATGTCACAGACAGTGTTTCCCAAAAAAGACATTATTCTATTAATTTCATTATATATTGCTGCTTCTTAGAACTTTTGTGCTATTTACTTTGTAACTATTTAAAATTTAATATTTCTTCTCATCAACAGGTCACAACATATACATTTAAAATATGGCAATTCTGAGCCACCTATCGATCCTCCACCTCCTCTGGGCTGCTTTGGTCTTTTGTCAGTATGAAGACTATGATTTTGAGGATGAATATGGTGGGGAGCCAGATCATCAACTTCCATATTATTTTAACCCAAACACACAAGTTGAAGTTCCTCATTTTCCTTTCCCAGTTGAGTGTGCCAAGGAATGCTTTTGTCCACCAGCTTTTCCCTTATCCATGTACTGTGATCACCGGAAACTCAAGACAATACCAAACATCCCCAGTCATGTCCAACAACTTTATCTGCAAAACAACAACATTGAAGCTGTGCCTGCAGGACCATTCACTAATGTTACCTTCATAAGGGAAATTAACCTCAGCTACAATAATATTAAATTCCATATGATTGACCACGGTGTTTTTGCCAAACTTTCAAACTTAGTGCAACTTCATTTACAACATAATGAATTAGAAGAATTTCCATTCCCTTTGCCCAGCTCTCTAGAGAGACTCCTCCTTGGTTTCAATAAAATTTCCCAGCTACCTAGAAATGCACTGGAAGGACTGCCTAACATGACCATGCTTGACCTTTGCAATAACTTACTTGATGACTCGGTGTTCAAAGAAAAACCCTTTTCAAACATGAAAAATTTAATGCAGCTCAACTTATGCAACAACAAATTACAGACAATGCCTCCTGACCTGCCGCCATCACTTCGGCATCTTTCTCTTGAAAATAACTCCATTTCTCATATTCCAGAAAACTATTTCAACAGACTTCCCCAAATCATTGCTCTAAGAATGTCCCACAATAACCTGCAGAACATTCCACACAACACCTTTAATCTACCCAACCTTCTAGAACTTAATCTTGGACATAACAGATTGAAACAAGTGTTCTATATTCCAAGAAGTCTGCAGCATTTGTACATTGAAGGCAATGAAATTGAAAGTAGGTTGATGGTTAAACTTTGTAAAAAGCAATAAACTTAGTGGATTTTGGCATTGGTTGTGGGAGGAGTGTGGGGAGAATATTGTCCTTTATTCTTTGGAATGCAATATAAACACATCCTCACAGTCATTTGAGACCAATTTGAAAGTAAAGAGGATTTAATTTTTGAAGCTTTCCTCTAATTCACAGTTCTATGTTAAAGTTGGTACCAGTTTTTCATGTAACAGCTAAAATATTTTTGAAAATTGCTTCTGATTTGGCAACTGATAAAAACATACAGAGAAAAGGAATTATGAAAATATTTAATTCACATAAAACAGTAATTACAAATTCCTTACCCCACAACCCTATATTTTGCAAGCCCCCAAACTGGTACCATTGTCATTTACAAAACTGATTTAAAACATAGAGAAAAGCCACATTACTGTGCACCACAAAAACACTTTCCATTTTAAATTTCAAAACGTAGGTTTCACTTTTGCACTAGGTCTAAAACATAACCACTTTCTGCACCTCAATTAATATTTTTCATTCTCTTACAGACATCAACGTTACTGTGATGTGTCCAACTCTGGACCCACTGAACATCAAGCAGTTGACCTACATACGGGTAGACCAAAACAAGCTCACGAGCCCCATCAGCACCTATGCCTTCTTCTGCTTCCCTCTCATCAGAACTATTTATTATGGAGAGCAAAATGTCACTGTCAACAGGCCAACTCAGCTCAGAACACCTGTGTTTCGGCGGTTTCTAACACCAGAGGAATTCCAGGAAGCAGACGACAATCATGAAACGCTCAATCAAGAAACAGAAGAAGAAGATGATCAAGCAGAAGACAGCTATTTTCATCCTTACTATCACTGAAATAATCATGGTTAATGAGTATATATGGAAACTTTTCATTAGTCTGGGCTATTCATCTCTGTCCTATAACAGCTGGGCAGTTTGGGATATTCAAGATGCAACTATAAAGTGAAGATAGGAGTTTAAAGTAGGTAAATGTCCTATTATTGGTGTAGTAAAAAACAATACTAGGAACAAAGAGCACTCACCTGAGCATTAGATAAAAGTCTGACATATCACCTGGGTTGATGATGGGCTCACCTTTGGGTGATCAGCCAAAGTAAAAAAAAATTGACCTGAAAAGCTTCTCTGTTCTAAAGTGATCCAGTTGCAAAATGACTAAAATACAAATCAGTGTCATAATTCAATAGGAACACGTGATTAAGGCAAAAAATCCATCCAGCTCTACATCCTATTGCTGACAGCAGAAGCAAAGAGATGCACTAGAGAAAAGGACATGAGACTGAGATTACAAAATACCTCCAACATGGTCCCTCCACATCTCCCAGAAATACAGATATTTCTTCTTCCAATTTCTAACTGGACAAGGACATCACAAATATGGAGCTTCAAATGTTCCCCATATTATGTTTCAAGTGTCCTGACAAGCTCTATTATAATATTCACTTCTTTGGCTGTCCTTTAAATATCAGTCTTTCAAAGGAGATTTCAGTTTATTACTAATACAGGCAACAATCTTTCACCAAGCTGCTGGAATCTAGGGAAAAGCATGTGCATTGCACAACTAAACCATAAGCATTTATATTTTCCCTGTGCTTCAGCCCATATTATTTTAGAAGACACATAGAAATGTAATGTAATCTTTGCATTTAGAATTATTCATCAAGTAGAAGAGGAACAAAGAAAAGTATTGCAGGGTTTTTTAAACTATTAATTTAGACTATCCCTCTGCACAGCTAATACCAATTAGCTGTATTCTGCTTCAAAGCAGAATCAATGCTGCTTAACCTGAAGAAAACTTTGAGCTATGCAACTGTTTGTTATATCTTATTCCTAGAAACACATCCAGATAACTACAGGGGAAGATAACACTATAGAGCACTTTATTGCCTTTTTTTATCACTACTTTATTTTTCAGCACTTTTTCCCTGATAGAGCTTTACTAGCTGTGAAGTAAAAAATCCCTGCTTTCAACAGCAAAATGAAATGACTGCAAGTGATAGATCCATATATCATACTACCAACTTTGCATCATTTTAGGTAGTCTTTTTAGTTTTCCAATACTTAAAGTACAATGTAATCAGATTTCGATTAGAATTTGAGAAGATAGGCAGGCGTCATTTTTTCTCTCAGAATTTCATTTATTTTTTTAGGCCCATCATCATATTTATGGTTTTTGATGTATCAACTGAAATATTAAGAAAATGAAAATACATAATGACTTCTTTTTAAGAGAAAGAGATTTATTGTAAAGCTATGAATATAAACTTGTAAGAATATGTATAGTCTTTAGGGACAACAAGTTGTAAGAATTTGTGGGTACAAAATTTATTCTCTTGTTATTGATTTGTGGATCTTCAGCCAACTAACTAGTTGCCCCTCTCTCCTTCCCCTTTCTCTTATCTGCATTCTGAACAGATCCAGTATTCATAGCAACCTATTTTATGGCCACCCACAAATTCACAGTGCTACAGAGCAGCGCTGTCTGCTTTTTAAAAAACAAAAAATTATTAACATTTATCACCCTCAAACACTTCTGTGTTTCTGAATAAGGAACACATGCATGTATTCATTCCTTCATTTAAGTACTCAATATCATTTATCTACAATATATACAAGAATTTAAATATAATTTTACTGCTTTATTAATATATACATGTAGAATATTAACCTTTGGGAACATTTCAACTATTTCAGATTTTAAGTGACTGGTGCACAAAATGCAAATCTAAAATAAGAGGCTTTTTTGTAAGGCTTGCTGAGCTTTAAAAATAAAAGAACACTATCCTGCTATAGTATAAATATTACATCTTTTATCACAAACTTTCTGCTTTTTAAAGACATTTATTAAACAAAGCTTAGCTTTAGTTTTAAAGTAGAAGTCAAAATACTGATGTTATATGCATTTCTCAAAGTCAAACTGGAAATTATTGAAAACTTCAGAGATGCCTTATTACACTTGATTCATTCAGGTGGAACACAATTTGTATTACAAGCAGAACTATTATAATTTACTTTTCTTTCAAATAATGTTATCATATGATCTGTAGCACATAGGACACTTATTCCAGAAAGGCTTTTACAGTGAACAGGGAACTCAAGACTTGGGGTAGCCTTAGAGAAATTACAATTAATAATAAAGTACTGGATTAATGGATATCTAGCTGAGTGCAATTTGCTCTGGTAACACAGGGGATGCCTACTGTAAAAGTCATGATGTTTTTGCCTTGCAAATATCTTGGACTTCTCTAAGGGAATCATGAAGGATGTGGAAAAGGGAGATCCTGGTCCAAACAGCCTACAAAAATTCTTCAAGGTTTTTAAAGAAATTAAGTTGCCATAGATTAAAAAGCAACATCACAAACGAAAGTCAAATAAAATATGAGAAACATCCTAAGAATAAATGGTCAGTTCTTACTGTGGAGGGGATCCCACTGGTGGGAACTTTGCAAAGGGCCTGTGCTGGAATTTATTCAATTTAAAATGCTAGCAAGAGAAATAAACCAGGCTGAGAAGCAAGATGCCAACACTGACTGCTCAGTGTTGCTGAAGAATGGCTATGGATGCTAACTATGAGCAAAAGCAGGGAGCACAGTGCCTGTGGAAAAGCATGCTGCATAACCTTCTCAGTCTCACCTGAGAAAGTGGTCTGGGAAATCATAAAGAGGAATTAAAACAATCCTCAGAGAAAAAATCCTTGCAGGTGCTGTTTGTCAGTTCCTTGCTTTCTTGCAAGAGAAGGTCGAGGGGTGGTGTACCCCGCTGACCAATGATGGTGATGTGTTAGTTTACTAACCAGTAAGAGTTTTACCTTTCCGTACTTTCACGTATCGGTCTATAAAAGAAGATCTGAGGTAATAAACTTTGCTCTCCTGTTCAACTCACAAGAGAGTTTGTGTTGTTCTTCTCACCAAATGTCCTCAGGATGCTAAAACACCAATGGAGCTCATCACTGTTAAATGAGAAGCAACATCCATTGAAATGATGATCTTAGTTTCAATTAAAACTAATGAAGGATGACCTCACCAACATCACTCAGGAGCGAGACTCAGGAGTGCTTGGGTAGCAATAGGTGTTCAGTGAAACCACTGGGCTCAGCACCCAGTAGTCATAAAAAGGAAATTCAAATGCAGAGAGTAACTAGAGACAAACGGAAAGGAGATATCAAGACACTGCCATAAATCTGTGGCTCACCCAGACATTAAATGCAGCATTGATTTCCAAAGCCTCAGGTAGCTGGTGTCATTACATAGGACATGATTGGAAAAGGATTAGAGCAAGGTCACCAAAGGAAAGGAATAGCTGCTGTAACAACATGGAATGCACTGGGGCTCAGCAGCTCAGCACAGAAATGGCTGAGGGGGGATACAGACAACAAAATTATGAGTTGCATTAACAGCAAGGGTCTGGGGATGGGCTGCTTCTGTACAAGGGAAGGAGCCATCAAATGATGCTCATGTGTCTCATGTACCTGTACACAAGTGGATGCAGCAGCAATTTTAGACATGGTGTTGAGGAAAGACAGGAACAGTAATTGTGTTCCTTGGAAGATATCCACTAAAGCATGCTAAACGACACACAGTAGGTAAAAAATGCTGAGCTGAAAATAGGTGGAGAATGAAAGAACTTTTGAAGACAGGATAGAGACAGGGATCACACATGATTGTCCTATTCTCAGTCTTCCCAAAGCATCTGTTTATGGGCATTGCTGGACACAGGATATTGTACACTAACCTTTATTATTAATTCCACATCCAATTCCATGTTCTCACTATCCTGAACCATGGTAATGTGCTGGTGCTGCTCCTCACTACTACTGCCTTGGTACAGTGTAAAACATACTTGCTTTGTGTTTGCTCTGGTACTTCCTTTCAAATTATACATTGTTTTTAAAGGAGGAAATAGGTCCATAAACTAAGTAAACATGCTATTTATTTCATCAGTAACAGCAAAACCCAACATTCAAATAGCTTAATGAGTTTGTTTACAGAGCACTCAGAAAATACAGAAACAAAGTTTGATCTGGGTTTTAACTCTGCATCTCCATGAGCAATTCAGGTAAAGTAACAGCCACAAGAAGTTATTACAAAAATCAAAAGAAAGAGAAATAACAGTAGTTTAATCCAACTGTCTGTATTTCTCCCTTTAGCCCAAAAAAGTGGGAATATATTTTGCTCTTTCCTGATAAATATTTTTTACACTTTGCTTCAGTACTGTGATAATGAAAGTTATCTGGATGAGGACAGTAGCTTCTTCATAGAAAGCAGATGTTTTACAGTTCACATTTTCTGACTTAGTTTAACATATTCACATTCCACTTTTACAATACAAATCCATTTCCTTCTTTGTTGCCCAACTTGATCATTGTGAGCTATAAGCATAGGCATTTCCTACCTGAAAAGCAGGAAAGGGGAACATACTGTATTTTTAACCAAAAAAATACACATTGAAGAGATTTCACAAGAGTATGAACTATTCAGCTATAAGCCAATTTGTGTATACACTATTGCAACTTGTGGAATTCCACAAATACAAACATTTTTAATGTTTTAAACTATTGTGCCCATAATGTATATTTCTAACAACCTAATTAATTTAAAAGGAAAATAAATAGAAACACAATCTTGTAATTCATTGCATTAATTCATCACATTAATTCATCATCTACAGAGGGAAAAAAACCACCTTATTCTAAAAGTACAACATAAGGAAAACAGATAAATGTGAAGATGAGCCATGAACACAGAGGGTAAAGCAGATGCTATGAACAACACAAGGAACAGATGCCTGGAACACTGAAGTAAAATATGGATAAGGCCAATGATTCTTGGAGCCCTGATTCAAATGTCCCTGTGGACATAGTAACAGCTCTCAACAAATGATGGTATTGTCATAAGGAAGTAATGCCAATTCTGGAAGGAATTCTAAGAAATTGTAATAAATTGCAGTAGGTTGGCTTTTGTTTCAGGATATAACTGATGTCATATAGCAAAGTTCAAGAGAACATGTGTTTGACAGAGGGGTCTGGGTAAATAGCACTGTTACTCTGGTTATCATTTGTATTTGTTAACCATAGTTTAATATCATACATGATTTTTGCAATATGCTTTATTCATTTATAACACAGTAACTGATAAAAGGAGTTTCTCTTTTACAGAAATGCAAGAAATAAAGGTAATGTCTTCAGCCTTAAAAAATTCTGATTATAAATCAGAAACATATGGAAAGCTGTTCATACAATCACTAGGTCATTTTTCAGCTGTCTCCATTTTGCAGCTGGTGGCCCTAACAGTGACCTAAATTAATTTAATTCACTGAGTCTTGGAAATAGTTGCAACTTTTAATAACAACCTGGAGGTGTTTATGCGTAACCATTTCAGGTGCTTCTTTTGCGATCCTGAATCTTGAAGAATATTCTATGTTTTCTCTGTAGGACATGATGACATTTATTTTCCATTTAATACTGCCTCTGAACCCTCCTCCATCCCTCAAGGATGCCGAGTTGGAATTGACTTTGCTTCACACAACGACTTCTACAGCACCACCTTCAGTTCTCAAACCAGGACATTGTTCCCTCCTCCCTCTGGGATACTTTTAGTTCCCAGAATAAATGCAACCCCATCATTATTACTGGCATAAAACTGCCTTAAAACTATTTTTACACCCTCTATTGGGTCCTCAACAAAAAGCAGAAGGGAATGAAGGAGTCTGAGAAGTTTCATATCACACATTTATGCAGCAGCAAAGAGATAAAAATAGTTTTAGAAAGTAGAATTAGTCCCACACAAACATCAAGCAGAAAAGGCCTATTTTAGAAAATAAAACTTGTGTAGAGAGCCACTCCAAAAAGTTATCTCTTCTAGGTTACAAAAGGAGAAAAAAATAGAACCATTGAGTTCAGTTCTAACATCACTTAATGC
The DNA here is from genome assembly GCF_049639895.1 of Pseudopodoces humilis. Classification (NCBI taxonomy): domain Eukaryota; kingdom Metazoa; phylum Chordata; class Aves; order Passeriformes; family Paridae; genus Pseudopodoces; species Pseudopodoces humilis. The sequence goes on along the minus strand of NC_142212.1, from coordinate 3,879,598 downwards.
TTTTGCCCCCTTTAACAGTAAATCTCTCACTGCTTGCAGATTACTATTGTGTACATGTTATCAGGCTGGTGCAATAACTGTCTTTTCCTCTACAAAACCTTTTCTATTATAATGACCCCAATCCAGAACAGCTGGTCAACACTGTGAGATGTTTAAATCACATTCCATACAAGAGTTATGCCAAGGAACCTCCAACATGTTACCTTCCACATGAAGCAGAAATATCACACACAAAAGAAAATCCAGCATTTTTCCAGGTCTATAAATGCCCAGGAATCTTTAAAAGTTTTCCTAATTTGTCCTCATCTCATTCTGTCCCACACAGATGTCTGGCCAAGAGAAGACACTGACTTTGAGCATTCTATATATGTGACTCCCAGCACCCACCACAGGCTCAGGTCATCTGAGCAATAATCCATAGTACTCTTTTCCTAGAACACTTACAAACAGTAAAACTCAGAAACTACAGAAGTTGCCAATATCATCCTTTAGAGACTATGACAGAAGATGAAAGCCAAGGTCTTTAAGCAACTGCAAAATACACTTTGTCTAAATATGAAACAAACCTCAGTGATATTAAAAAGAATCTCAGATTTGGTTTATTTCATAAGGAATATCCTGATAGCAACTTGATGGGACTTTCCCTAGTGCTGCCTCATAGCCTCATTCACCCCTGCACCCAGAGGTAAGGCCCAATGGTTTTTCCTCCCCATTTTTCTTTTTCTAGTGTCCTGCCTCCCTTGCACAACCATAAGTCTTTACATAGGCAGTGCCAGCCCCTGTCCACATGCAATTCCTTACAGGCACCTTGGAGAGGTAATTTCTCTGTCTTGCACAGATAAAGGTCCACCCCCCTCTGTATTGACATACAAACTAAATACTAGATTCTTTCCCAGATGCTGAAGATTTAGTCAGTAACATGTACAGTTTGGATAGTTACCCTCATTTCTGTCTTGCTCTCCTATGTTCTTCCTACCTCTGCCATCCACACCCACCCACCTTCTCACTTTTTCTCTCCTAAAAGCTCTTTATTCTTCATCGTCTAACATGACAGCAGACAACCCTGGGCAACAAATTTTACATCTACTCTGTACTCTACCACCCTTTTCACCTAAAGTTAAGATTTTCTGACAACAGAATCCAGAGACCGGAATCCAATCCCATTAATCTGGCTTGGGTTCGATCCACTACAAGAAAAGAAGTCTTGTGGTTCATTTACACCTTCAGCTACACTTTATATCCTTACAAAATTAAAGGGAAATTACTACTGTTCAAATTTAAGCCATGTTTCCATGTCAACAAAATTAGAAAAAATAACCTTTTAAAATGCCTAACAGTCCAGCTGAAAGTATTTGGTGGGGAAATCAGTCAGTGTAAATGAAATACCAAGGGGAAATAAAAAACCACATCATGAACACATTATCAAGGCCGCCTTAAAAAACTGGAGCTCAATGAGTTAACAGCACAGCAGGCTTAGGTTTCCAGAAAAGAAACCACCTTCCAAGTACATTGATCCTTGTAACCAGAGTCCAATAAACAGACACTTATACATCCAATTTCCAAGCACTAACAGTGCCTAGAAAGCACTTCCTGCTTGCCAGGGTATTTCCTGTGAGCTCCCCTACTGCCAATGCATATGAACCACACATTTCATCTCACATGATTTGGATATTGTGGTTATTTCTAGTCACTCTGAGCAGGAATAAAGCACTTGAAGGAACCAATACTCCCCCCTTCCTTGTTTGCAGCCACTCATACCACCCCCATCCTTGTGCAGATCTGAGCATCTGGTACATGTTCAGATAAAAACTGGTTTTATCTGACATTATTTGCTGATATATTTTCTTCTTTCATGACAATGCAGACAAACTATGGGACAAGGTTACTGTTTAATTTGGCACTGTAAGCTACTCCTTGATGACATCACATCAAATGAATTATTTAACATCTCCCTCTTTGGATGTATTTTTAAGGAAATACTCATGAGCTTCTGAGAGGTGCCTCTATTGCAGTGAGTACACACATGACAACTTTTTTGTGATAAGCACACAGCCAAAATCTTGTGACCCTGACAAGCACAGACTTTTCACATTTTGTGCAGAAGCTGTTCCTGAAGTTGTCTAAAAATTCCAAGCCTCTTCTCCTCTTGCAGATCAAAACAAGTGTTTCCTTGAATGAAGATTTCCTATATTTACCTAGTAGTTTTCCCTCATTTTTTCAAGTTGTCATACATAAGGCAAAGATAAAGCTACTCCTAAGACATTCTATGTACCTGTAAAATCTAGTATTTCAGTACTTACAAAATAAATTATCATACAACTGACTATGACAAATACATTTAATATTTTATATCTTGCTTTGAGCTTCAATACTTACTAGTTGTTTTTTTTTTTTTTCCCTTAGAATAGTTATCCTGTGATTACATACAAGCACTGGAAACATTTGGATGCCCCAGAGACAGAGGAAATCCTAAGGTGGATGTTTGGCAGAGGGGTGGCAGCTGGAAAGGGTAAGTAGAAAGCAAAGCTGTGTCATTACTTCCCAGACATGCAGGAAGGCAGGAGGGATGATGAGATGGTATTAACACTGCAATTTAACAACTTCTAAACTCCTGGTGTCCTTATTGTTCCAGAAGAGTAGCATCCAATGGGATTCAGGGCCCAACCCACATTATTACTGAGTCTCTTCCCTTCACATCTCCATTTTACCATCACAGCACTGTGACCAAGCTTCAAGTCCAAACTATCACACTGTTAAATGTGCATATGAACTAAGCTACAAACATTTTTATAAAATCCAAATGAGTTCAGAAACTGGTAGTATTATAAACCCAAAAAGATTTTAGACAGCAACTGGCTGTAGTCACTCTGCAGATTTCCCACAGACATTTGGCTGCTAAGCAAGGCAGCATTTAAAAGAAAACTTAACCAAAAGGTTCAGAGTTTATCACCAGTATTACTCTAGAAAAAAAAAACCAAAGCGAAAAAAAAAGGTATGACAGTAAAAGAGAAATGTAAATCTGGATATATTCCCACTAGATTTTATTGCTACATACTTTTTAAAGACTTGAGAAAGTTACTCTATAAACTTTCTAAGTTGGTCATCTGTCTCCCATTTGTGCTGACTGCCAAAAATTCATAATGAGGAAAAGGATGGGGGAGGAAGAAATGCATCACAAATCCAGAAAACTGATGCTCATAGTTCAGATGGAAATACTACACCTGGACAATGTTCACTAAATTATCTACAGAACTGAAACAGAACTTTATTCAAAGCAAGTATTTTTTGTGAAACCCATTTTTAATAATAAGCTGTCAAATAAGTCAATTAATGAGGCATTTAGACATTGATTGTCTAAAAATCTCAACACAAACACAAGAAATTCCAAAGAATATTTTTCTAGAACTCTTCAGACTGAAAAGTTTCCATTTCATAGGTAGGTGAAACTTCTCTAAACATATACAATTTGTAATAAAACATTTTACTACTCACAAAATGTGACTAATACAACAGACGTGTTTTGGCTCTACTTCTGTCTCAGAAAGCAGCTGCTTTGTCTCTAGGCTGAAGCATTTCACAAAATGGATAACATATGCCTTATTAGAGACCTCCAGTTTGTACAATTAATATCTGATTTATAGAAAAAGCCTTAGCAAATATGAAGAGAAAATTACCACAAAGCAGAAAGCTGCCATTTTAACAAAGAACACCAAAAGTAGGATGAGCTACACAGGCTTAGCATTTGCAAATGTTATGCAAAGTACAACCCCCTGCTCCAGCATATTACCTCTCACCCTGGGAGAGAATGCTGGCAAAGCTTTTTTACCTCATGGAAAGTACTCTTCAGACCGTCAAACTTTGAGAAAATGTTCATTTCAACAGTTTGGATGTAATGCATAACTTGAACCTAAAGTACATTGACAAAACAGTAACTATAGATAAGGACATCTGGTTTCTCAGTGAAGAGCTTGGAATCTGCTAAAAAAGGTAGGTGGACTTTTTCCCTAAAAGTAGATTAATTTAGAGCTTAAATAAAACTACAGAAAAGAGGAGAAAAATGCTGTACAAAGATTTATTTTTTATAATATTGCATGCATATTTGTAATGTTTCAAAGATTATGTTTGCAGCCTCTTCCCCTTTCCTGCCTGAAAAGTGCCCAACCTGTATAATATTGAAGGTACTATCTTCTCTTGTTAAGTCTCAAATGTAAAGTAAAAGACAGAGAGACTATTGCTATAGAGCATTTAGGTTTGAAAATCCTAATTTTGACAGTAAAGGAAAATGCATTTGAACCTCACATGTTTTAGTTAGTTCATCTATATATATGGCAAATATTTAATATTAACAAAATCATCTTGCTTTTAACAAAAATAAACTGGGAAACAAGCAAATGCAATTAAGAGAATATTTTCTTTATTAGCTGGAAAATGTTTATTTCCCAGTTTCTTCTCATGTTAAGAACAGATTTTATAAAGTTGGAGTCTAATTAAAGGATATCAAGAGTTAAAAGTTGTTCCATGTTCCTTATGTGTTAGAAACCACTGCCAACAAGTCCTCTAGGCTTTAAATATTGTTTTGACGGATTGCATTTTCATTTCCAGTCCCAAAGAAAGTGCTCTCCAGAGTCCAGGCACAAGCAGATCTTCACCAGCTCACTGAAAGACACATACATTGGGCTGGGCAAGAATGGAGACTTTGCAGGCTACTTTTTTTTTGTTTGTGTTTGTACCTTTGGTAAATCCAGCACCACCTCTGCAGCAAGAATCCCTCCAGTTTTATGAGTATGATACAGATGTTTCCATGGGAAGCCTGACCCAACAAGATTATGAAATGCAATCCAAGGATATAAGAAAGGTATTTTATTTATATTTTCCATTTAATATTTTTAACTGAAATAAGCATTATGTGAAAAAGGTGTTGTGTGCATGCATGTGAGTTTTATGGAAAAGTCCTAAAATAACAGGGAAGCATACAATGGGTTCAGACATAGGGAAAGCCACTCAAACTAAAACCACAAAAATATTACCCTTGCCACAGTCTGAGTAAGCCACAGAAGGCAGGCTTGCACAAATAAGGCTAAAGCATCATTTTAACTCTGCTGTTCTTATATGCCTGCAATTGTAAGAGTTTCAAGAACAGGATATATCACTAGCTCAAGAGTTTGAACTATGTTGTATTAACTCAGTGAGTTTGCTTAAAAACAAGGAAGGTGATTTTATTTTTTTTCACTCTCAAAGTAATAATTGGAACCCCCCTTTTAACTGAACATAACCTGCCAGTATAAACCACAGTTCCTCTTTCGACTTGCCAAACTATCAAGTTTCTTGCCTCAGTTTTTGAGGGGTGGGTGGTTTGGGATTTTTACTGCTCAGCTGCTCAGTTTAGCAGTCCTGAACTTCTATAGAATGTCCAGTGCTTGAAGAATCACTTACACATTAACACTTTCAGGGTTTTAATAAAGTGAATATCCCCTACATCTCACTGCACTCACCAGTATCTCCAAACAGAATATTTTTGTTGGGTGCTCCACATTCCTGCCTCTGAATTTCAATACAAAAGCAGAAGACACAGAGTCAAGGGAGAATTAAGTGAAGTGCCACAACCTGAGCTCCCTGGGACAGTTACAAACCTCACACCTCCATTCAGACCTAACCAGTACACACCAACAGAGAAGGAGATACAACACTGATCAGGGAGAAAAACCAGAAGCAATTGTCCCAAGAGTAGTTGCCAAGGAAAATACCACAGATCCAAACCAAGTGGTAACAGCCCAGTATGAAAAGCTTAAGGAGATTTTCATTAATATTAACTGTACTTGTTACAATAACTTAGTCTGATAAGCAAGAAAAATAAAACAGCAAAAGACAGTAAGTAAAAAATTGCAGCCCAAATATAGAAAAATCACTTTTGTATACCTTTTTAATATTTCCCAATTCTACTTAAATTACAGCTTTCCACTGTTGACTAAAACAATAAGCTACATATTTATAGCAAAAAAATGTCAAAGGTATTTTTAAATCTGACATCTGTCACAGTGATGAAGTAACATGTTTTAATAAACCCATGAGAAAGGGACTATATAAATGACTCTTAACTAGTGGGTGACTATCCACTCAGAAATAAGTCTTAAAAAAATACTAAACCCGTTAACTTTAACCAGCTAGGCACAACATCAGATGACATTTGTTAATGAATTGTTTGCAGAAGATTGCTGCTGCTTCAGTAAAGGAACAAGGAGTATACCTACATGGAAATGGTGCCAACAGATGTGCCACAGACAAATTGAAGTCCTCCTGGCAGTGCTATAAGCTGAAGGTCTTCTGAAGGCCAACAGTTCTGCTTAGGCTAATTCTAGGAATGTAGATGGTCATTATTTCCATCAGGTCAGCTCTCCATTGATACGTTTTCATTGCAAAATAATAAATGAGTTCCTTATGTGCAACAACTACATCAACACAAGTGCCAGTGTTCCCAGTTTAAATCATGGGGTGCACAAACAGATCTTCTATTCATTTATTGCACCAATTTTACTCCCCAAATATTCCAAGTGTTAACTGAAACTGAGATGCATGCCAAATGTTTCCTCAAGCATGCCCAGTCAGAAATCTATCTTGCATACAAATTTAACTCCTTACTGTATGCTTGAACACAGTTAGAAAAAAAGACTTCTACTAAAAACATCAGAAGAAATTTATTACTATGATTTGAAACTACAACCACACCTGTCTTGAATAAAATTTGAGCAATTTAAAACACAAAATCTTGATTTCCACATGAGAACAGAACCACTCAATTAGATGCTGTCTCACATCTGGACTAACTCATTTCATTGAATATAAATGACCAGAACTTTGTGTTATAAGAGGAATAAATTATTTTGCAGAAATTTGAAGATGGTTGGAATATTTAGATGTAACATGTTAATGTGTACGTGCAGTAAAGTGCAAGAGGCAGGTGGAATCTAAGTATGTGAGTAAGCCAATATTCCTTCAGTGCATTCCTTACATATGTAAGTAATGAACTTGTGGTTATAATCCAATCTTCTGCACTGATACTCCATACTTAGGGATTTTTATGGCTGATCAGCAAATGCTTTTTAATTTTAGGAATTTAATAGTATTCTGCAAATTACCAGTTTTAATTTTTGTGACATTTCCCACTGGCAGAGATTAGTAATACATTGCACTCTGCTAAGAAGTCCCATCAAAGACTACTTTGATGGCTCAAGTAGGAGACTCTGCTAGAAATCTTCCCCTGGGACAGATAAGCTGTGCCAGCAAATGTTCAGTGTCCGTTAGGAGCCTAACCAGCTGCAGTCATACGAGTCCAATTGTTCTGTGAGCAGTCCATGCCCTCAGAAGTCTCTAGTGGCACAGATACCTCAAGGGCCACATCTTCATGTGCCTAATCAACCTGTCTTTGTGAGCTAACTCCTGCAGAAAGCTTCTGTGAGATTTGCTTTTTGCTGGAGTGTAGCTGGTGAGCTGACACCCCCCAGCTTCCCTCCACCCAGCATGGCCAAACTGCTGCCAGAATCCTACTGAGAACCTAAAACTTCACTAGGGCGAACCAAGCTAGCTCAAACTAGAGCCAAAGGCTGGAGAGGCAGACACAGGAAAGAGCCAAGGGACGGATGATTCACAGGCTAAAAAGGGGTCAAAATGACAGAGGCTGGCCAAGATATTTGTTTCTCAGGCTTTATGTCAAGCCTGAGGGGTTTGTTTTGCAGAATACAAAAATTCCCACAGTAAAGAATACACAAGCAACTAAATACCAAATAAAACACAGCATCAGAAGGGGCTTGAAAGCTCTTACTTGCACACTGCACTTGTGGGTGAACCACCTGTGAGCCTGAAGGAGGGGAGAATGGGGGGATTAAGAAAACTAGAAGGGGTTCATTTGTCAGCACGCCCAGTGTGCAAGCAGCTGTCCAACAAAGCACTTTGCTCCTGCCAGGGCCTGGTCCTTAAGCATGTTTAAAGCAAAACAACTTCCACATCTCACAACGTTCTTTCCTGCATGTGTTTCCAATAGCCACGCACACCAAAAATCATATTGGCTTGTTCTGGCCTACAAATATTCCCCATAAAAAAAACCCAAATGAATGATGCAAGCCAAAAACAACTACCACAGTCAAACTGAAATCTCCTTAACTTTAATGTATGCAAATCACAGGATAAGCCACTGTATCTATACTCTAAATACAGTAATAATAGGTAATTCTCTAAAATTCAGCCAGGTGAAAACCCAACTACTGTTCCCTGCATCACAAGAGGCCCTGTTAGCAGCTCACACCTTAAAACAGACTTACATGCAGATCATGAAAACAAATTATTCAATTTCAGCCAATACCTGCAAGGAATGTCTTTATAAACTAAGCTGTCCTGCAATTGAAAAGATGCAATGACTATCTCCAGGAGGAATTCTGAATAGCTTTAAATGCAAGGACATCTCAGTCATTTTATTGAGATTGTTTGGGTAAAACAACAACAAAATACAGCTTACACTCACAAGAATCCTATTGAATTTTGTATTATATGCAAAATCTTGATCTTCAAAACTCTATTGCTTGTAAATATGCACCACTTACATATTCCTTCCCACCATATAGACTATATTTTTTGTTTCCATTTTGTGTCTATTCTCATTTTCTGAGAACTTGAATTCTCTAAAGAGCACTGGCAGCACCTTCCCTTCTTGCCTTTCCAAGTGAATTGGGCATGTATGAAAGTGACAATACATCACATTAGTCATCCAACCTATAAGAGCATTTTGAAAATTAAGTGCCATAAAGAGGTATATTGGAAGAAGCTCAATTTAGAAGATGTTATTTCAGATACTTGTAATGCTCTGTGGCTTTTTGTCTGTGGTTTGTGTTTTAAAATAACAATTGTTCTCTCACAAAGGATGGAACAAACATTTCTCTTGACACTTCCCTAATGCTGCAAAGCGATGACAGCCAACTCGATGTCCCACCAACAAAGGACACAAGTGAGTTAACTTATATGAATATTGTGATGCCTAAGATATCCAAAAGAATATATTGTAATATAGAAATCTAATATGCAAAGGATGACAAAGGCTACAGAATTAATCCTTTCATTTATGAATATATTTCATATGCCCTGTGGAAAATCTTCTAACTTCTGATGGAGCAGTCTGAAAAATTTAAAGGAGCCTCAGGTAAACTCTGAACACACAAAGCACAGCTTGTAAGTTTCTCCACAGACTTGCCCAGTCATATTTGCCATTGAGATGTACCCAAGTTAATAAATTAGACAAGACAACTAAGAAAAACAAAATACATCTCCCACAGTTAAGTGATGATGAAATATGAGGTGCTTAAATTAATTCAACAGATTTATTTGAACAATTGGTTATTCTCAAAGTTTACATCTAATGATCAGGGAGATCAATGTTTAAAATACATCAGGAACATTCTTCACTTGCCAAAGCTTCCTACAGGCTTTGGGTACATTGTCCAGATTTCTCCTAAAAAGCCCCAGTTCTCTCTACACATGAAAAGGACAAAGTTTCTCTGCCAAACAGAGCAGTGAGAAAAAGACACACGTATTTTGTGTGTCTGTGATCTAAACTTCCAAAAATAACTGATGATTCAGCAAGTGGACTGTCAATCTCCACAAAAGCGCTAATTCAAGGTTAATTTTTACCAAACAGCACCTGTCAACAAGCCCCCATCAAAAGCTGAGCAAGTCTCCAAAAACATCAGAGCTTCTAGACAGACAAGCATAAAAGCTATTGCCTTTTTAACAGTGACAACATTGTTTGACATTTTCCATTTCCTACACAAACATGTAAACAAGCCACTAAATTAAAAAACCAAACCACCAAATGGGGCAGAACTCTACAGACTAAAAATGATGATATTCACAAAGCAAAACCTCAAAATCTTCATTCTGTTCTCTGCAGTGCTGCTGTAAGAAAAATAATTACTGTTAGATGTACTGGGTTGACTTCCCAGTATTGACCAGCTGCTTTTGTAACTTCTCACTGGTTGCAGAAGGTCTTGTTTTTCTGTGTAGTGACAACTACACAGAATGGAACATGGAATGACCTTGCTGTCCACACTGCATACACTCCAAGGTGGAAGCCAACCAAAGCTCTCAAAATATAGAAAATACAGCACAAGTCACAGCAGTGGTGATGAAACTGGATTAAAAGCCATATTCCTTATATGCATTTGAATATTGCTGGAAGAAAAGATTAGAGCAAAGTAGAAGTTACTGATACTTTACTACCATGAAGAACAGGACAAGCCAAAAAGGTCTCAAACTACATCAGAAAAATTTTTTTTCTCTGTTTAAAACAAAAGTTGTAAAAATCTCAGTATAAAACTAATAGATTGCTCACAGGGCTTGGAGCAACCTGGTCTAGTGGAAGGTGTCCCTATCTGTGACAGGGGGTTGGAATGAGAAAATCTTTAACATCCCTTCCAACCTAAACCATATATAAACATAATATGTTGGAGTTTTATCAAAAGGTTTAGAGAAAATAGTAAGTAGGAATAACACAGGATATTGTGTGACCTGCCAGAAATGCTCCAATGCACTTACAGTACCAAATGCATGCACTGTCAGGTGTTTCTCCTTGTGGGTTTGGTTCCAAATGTGATATTTAACACAGTCACAAAACTTACAGTTGTCACATTCACCATACTCTTAGCCAACTAAAGATTTAAACTGAATTCAGGCTGATTAATAGCATTTCACAGGCTCAGGTAAGATAAAGAGATTATGCACAGGGAAATCACACACAATAAAAAGAACAAAAAACCCAAAAGAGTTGAGAACATTAAATTTTCTCAAAACTTGATGCAAATATAATTTTTTAAAAACCCAACATTAGGAAATCTTCAAAGACACTAGGTGAGTTGAATGAGTTGTAACTGTGTGCTGAACCCCTTGCTGGCAGACCTGCCCACGTGTTTGCTGTGCGTGTGCCTGAGCGGCTCTGTGTACTGCGAGGAGATCGACATCGAGGCTGTGCCCCCCCTGCCCAAGGAAACCGCTTATCTTTATGCTCGCTTCAACAAGATCAAAAGGATTGCAGCCTCAGACTTTGCTGACATTAGTAAGTGACACCTCAATTTCCATTTCTGCTTTAGAATATGAAATGGAAAGGTAAAATAGAAATGCATTTTGGACCCTGAAAACATCTTAATACTCCCAAACAATTAGGTAAAGAGCAGGTTGCTAAAAATAAAATTCAGCTCTGCATTTCAGACAGTCTTAAATGACCAGACATTATTTTTCCTTCAAATGCTCCAGGGACAACTCTGTCAGCTGTCTCATTCAACAGCATGACAAATTCTATATCTGAAATCATGTTATCTCTAAGACGAAAAAAAATGATTCAGAGTACTACCCTTTTTAATTTTTTCAACTTAGGACCAGGAAAAAATCCAGATGTCAATTTTATCTGTATTTTAATAGTATTTGCATTTGTAGATCACAGTTTAGATGCTGCAGCCAACAGTATAACATTTAGTGTGTATAGCCATACCCATTTCACATGCCATATAATTAAAAACTCAATACTTATTTTTTTTTTTTTTTTGTGTAAAGCTACCTTGAGAAGAATTGATTTTAGTGGAAATAGGATAGAAGAAATAGAAGATGGAGCCTTTTCAAAGCTTCTGCTTTTGGAAGAACTTTCTCTTGCTGAAAATCGACTTGTAAAACTTCCTGTTCTACCTCCCAAACTAACAACATTTAATGCAAACCAAAACAGAATCAAGAGCAGAGGAATCAAAGCAAATGCTTTCAAGGTAAGGAAAAACCCATTAATTTAGGTAACCAAAGTAAACAAAATTAATAACCACACTATTCAGTCTGACGCCAAATTATTTTTCTGTATTTTTTGTAATCTAAGAAACAAACTATGATGATGCAGCTTTCCAGCTTTTGCTTTGCTTTTAAGGCCCTATGGAATATCAATCATTTGTGCACTCACTCTCTCATGTCCTCCACATAGAAAACAATTTTCTATGAAATCTCTCACCTGCTTACTTTCTCTCTAACACGTAAAGAAAAAAATATTCAAAAATGGATGGCTCAAGTACAGAAATACTAATAAACAATATATATATAGTACTTAATAGTGGTCTCAACTTTTATAACCAACATGCCGATACTGAAATTTCCCAAACATAGAAGGTCTGTTCTATTAATTTCTTGATAGAATTCCACACTTACAGCAAAAGAATGACTTTTGTTACATCAGTTTACAGGCTAAGTGATCAGAAGAAATTTCTGATGTCTTGTAACAGGCATGAGTTATTTAACCTCAAATAATACCAGCATCAGTAACCTCTCTTTCTGTTTAACAGAAGCTCACAAATTTGGCCTACCTCTACTTAGGACACAACGCACTGGAATCTGTTCCCCTGAACTTACCAGAGAGTCTGCGCATTCTTCACCTTCAGGTATTCCCAAAGGATTTCCTTAACATTCTCTTAGGAAACACATCAGGAGTTACACACTTCAAATCAAACTTGTTCTATTTTAAAACAGTTCCCACTACAGCTTTCCACCGTGCCTCTGAATAAAACAATTTACCATACCAATGTGTATGGCCACAACCATCCAGAAGTTCAGAAGCTGCTAATTCCCATGCAATGATTTATTATTGGTTTCTGCACATCAGGGATAGGAAATGACAAAAAGAAGCCATAATCTTTTATCAACAACGTATGTATGTTTTTATTTATAAAAACGTTTTGGTTTGCAGTACAACAACATCACCACCATCACGGATGACACATTCTGCAAGTCCAACAACACACGCTACATCCGCACGCGGATGGATGAGATAAGGATGGAGGGCAACCCCATCGTCCTGGCCAAGCATGTCAATGCCTTCTCCTGCCTGAGGATGCTGCCCGTGGGAACGTACTACTAGCACCGCTCGTGTCACTCCACATGCCAGACCCAGGCATGGTAACAACGATCACTTCTTCCTCTGTTTACAAGTTCATATCCTCTCCCTTGCTAATGCTCTTTTCCCTGCATACCCAGGACCTGCTGCTATGTTGCACCATTCTCCTCTGAAATAACCATTTCAAACCAGTCACTTTAGTAGTTATGGTGTCCCTCACGCTTTCAGAATCTTTTCTGTTAATGAAAGCGTAAATATATATATATGCACACACATCATCTAAACTTTTATCTCACCATGTACCCTTTAGGTAAAATCCCACAAAACTGCTTGTTTTCATTCTTTACCAGCACTCAGAACAACCACCACATTTTACTTCCAGATAAATGCAAGATACTCTTTGAGCAAGTCAAAGAGGAAAAATACTTCTGAATTCCAATCCCACTCTTTTAATCTGGAGTGATATCTTTTCAGTTGACCTTCAAAGGTGTATTGGATGAAGATGCATATGAGAGAAAGTTATGCTTAGAAACAGAACTTCTCAAAGCTTAAATTCATTAAAGTTTCTTTTAAAATTTGATTTGTGGTAAATGAGAACAACTCCCATTTAGGTTTAGTAAACCAAGCAACTGGAAGTTTGCAAAGATGTTTTAGATTTCCTCCTACTATTTTGTTTTGAAAAGAACATGTGTTTTATTTTTACACAATGTATTTTTAAGTGAAATATGTATGTTTTGCTGAGCTGTTCTCACAAGAGCTGTTTTTGCAACACCAACTTCCTATTTTAAAGCAACAGTCTATGCACAGCGTAATAGACTCAAATATATTAGTTATTGACTAATGATGTAGACCAAGCCTTGGTTCCACAGCTTCTCCTGACAGGAAATGTGACAATATGGTTAAGAGCAAAGCTGAATTCATATGTTTACCTGTAAATAAGTATGATTTCATCTAGATGTCAGAAAAGAAAGAGAACTACCCTTCTACAACAATAGTTCTGATCATTAGGGAAAATCAACACAGACATTGGAATTAAAAAGAAAAGTTGATTCCATCATTAATCTGAAATGAGAGGTAACTTCGTACATTTCACTCAACTACTTGAACATATGCAGCATATTAAAAACAAGTTGACATGTGCAGGCCTTGACACTCAGTTCATCTAAAACTGGCCATCATTGATAAAGGGCACAATGTTTTTAATTCCACAGCTGTACATTCCTGACATCCAGCTTCTCTCCTCCAATACCTACCACAGATGTAAAGCAAACAGACAAATGAATGCCAAAGGTGTGCTAGTTACTATTATCACATCAACTTTGTACTAATTTTGAAGCTAGTATAGATTCCTAATTTGTAGAAATAGTTAAGCATCAAATGCATGATGATGTGTCACTACATCTAGAATACTGATTTTATAAGATATTTTGTATTAGTTTTATTTATCTTATTTAGCTAAGGCTTGATTTGTTAGTGCTTGTGCTTTGGGGAATTGATGTCCACTTTTTTCTGAACACAGTTTTGCCCTGAACCCATTACCCAAGAAAAACAACAATCTCCAGTATTTTCTACTTTAAGTTGTTTAGCGTAACAAGAAGGAAATTCCATTGTCTTAATTGAGAACAAAACCAAGTCCTGCAGCAATACTTGGTTTTCATTTTTCCACATAAATCATAAACCTTTGATGTTCCCAGGTTTTTAGCTAAACGTAAAAAACAACTTCAAAGCATGTAAAAATATATTCCAACGTCAAGCCAAATTTCTATCTGGAAAGAATTAAACCCATCAATTCTCTCACGTCTCTTGTGATAAATGCCTAAGATGGAAAAAACACAGTTATAAGTATGATAATGTTACATAAGCAGCAGTCTCTGATCTTATTCTCATCACAAATCATTGCTACTAAAACTCTATCCAGTATTAATATGATCAGTAAATATTACCAAAAATGTGTATACACAAATAAATGCATATTATTCTAATATACAGACATGTAAACAATCTAAGACCTACCCACTGCCACACAATTAATTTTGCATTAAAATGTTGTATATATTTTTGAAACCTACTAATTATCATCAGTAATGCTAATTAATGCTCTTAACACTTTGTGCGAACCAAAGTAGACTAGTGGTACTTTCTGAATGCCTCATGCAGGCTCCAAGTTCTCTGATGTGTTTTACTTCACTTTCCCTATTCACAGCAAGTTAATCACAAACATGAAGTGAGAAAAGCTTCAGTAGGGAGGATTTCCACCTCCTATTTGTGTGACCAGTACTAATATCAAGCTGAATGTAAACTGTTCTGTTTTTTCCTATCACTCATTTCTGTTCTGTATTTCCAATAAAACTTGAATTTTTGTCCTTGTTTATCAGTATCAGCTTCAACAACCTGCTCTTCCAGCCTTGCCAACATGTTTCAGTTGTTCAGCCGCACAGCACACTAAGGCTAGAAGATTATTTGCACATGTAAATCCATTTTACAGACATATTTATTGTGACAATAGCAAGACCTGCCAAAACAGAATACTTGGGGAACACTCCATTTTTGCTCCTTCAAAACCTATTTTGAATTGACCTTGAATTGCCATTAATCTCAGAACATTCAATAATACTTGAAGTACTCCTCCACTTCTATGTTATCCCCTCCTTCTCAAGTATCAAAACAGGAAAGAAAAAATAAACTACTTTTGGTGTTTTTACACTACATTCTGAAGAAAATATCAGAAACAATTTTATTTCTACATAGAAGCCTTGGCAATTATCTTTGAAAAATAAACAGATTAACAATAAAGCTAGAAACCCAAGACTCCCCCCAAAGAAGTTTTCTCTCCAAACAGGGGAGTCTAAAGAGCAGGTAGGGGGGAAAAAAGAAATACAAAGATTACAGACTAATTTTTAATGTTGTGTAAGTGTGAATATTAACAGGGTAGACTCTTGAGTTGGTTTTATGCATATATTAACAACATATGTCTAATTGCTTTCCCACAAATTACTGAAACCATTAAATTACAAATAGACATTCTCCTTGTCAATTTTGTTATTTTAATTGTCAATTTTGATCCTTGAACCCTATTATTAATCCTCTTATCTGAGAAAGTCTTCTGCTTCAAAATGAAATGATTAGTAATGCTAACAAAAATAAGAAGGCCTAAAATACTCTTCATAAGCACATAGTCAGTCATATTTGGTAAATATTCTCCCAAATTGGTTTGCCTTTCAATTTATCCTTATATTTGCCCATGGAAATAGAACTACCTTTAGAAAGAACATCTGTAATACTGACAAACTCGTAAGGTCTTCAGTGAATTATCTTCACACATCTTTTAGCAATTAGTAGATATTTTCATTGTTCATACTCAACAGCTGAACAAATACTTTTTAAAACTGCTTATCTAACAACAATTTGAAAGTTGTCTCCAAACCCATCTCTTTTCTGTTTTTTTCTTTTTCTTGTTTTTTTAAAATGAGAAATATTTACAACAGTTCACCAAATCACTGTCCCAGAAACCAGAGTCACTGCTGATGTAAGGATCAGAAAGCATCAAGGGAAGCTGGGAAAAACAATCACAAAGCCCTAAAGCTCTTGGTGCTCTACCTTTTCTATGGAGGGATTAGAGAAAAACCCTCACACAAAAACCAGCAGGATTAGGCAATACCAGTTTATTGCTCAGCTGGGGATTGGATTTTTCTTTTTTTTTAGTATTGTCAGAAAATAGAACTCTTTTTTCTATTCTGGTTGATTGAATAATATAAATTCATTAATCTGGCATGGAACTCAAAGGCCTAAAAGATTGAAAAAATAGGAAATTATGCAGTTCCTACTTGATACTACAGCTGAAAAGATGGCGTAGAGCTTAATGACAGTAAATTCTTGATGTACATAAAACACAGCAAAGAAACCACAAACAATTAAACATCCTTCTCTAGCATAAAGCAGCATATAAGATGTTTTGTGTCTATAAGACTGTAGTATTTTTACTACAAGGATTAGTTACTTATCTTAAAACCAACACAAAGCCAAAAAAGCAAGCCAAATACCAATTAGCCAAATTTAAAACCAAGCTCAAGTACTATGTTCCAGTTAGGAGGGAGGAACAAATTCCCATACAAGTAAAACACTCCAGAACTGAAAGTGCTGTCGCCCAAACACACGCTGACACATCTTCAAGACAAACAGATCTAATCCTTCAAAACCAACGTTTACATGCCAAAGACTACAAGTGTTATTTTCTTTTAATTTCTTCTTTATCCTTTTTTTTTAAAATCAAAATAGAATATAATACCAAAGCAACTATCTTACTCCTTCACAGAAAGGCACAGTCTTATTTTCCTCCACCCCTGAGGAACACAGCAATTTCTGCTCAATTTCCCCATGACCACAACACAATTTTTTACCACCACATACAAAATTAAGATGACATATTCTGATAAAGACAGCCAGTTTCACCTCCAATGCTCTGTCTTAATAAACTTCTTAAAGCAATAAATACTGTACTAATAAATAAAGGCTTGATAGACACTACCTTGAAATGCAGGAAGGTCCGTCTACGATGCTCATGCCACTCAGCATAGGTTAAAAGGCTTCTGAAAAATGTTAGAAGATCTCCACGTTCTTCAGTGCTATAAAACAAAAATATATTGTTTAACACAGTCCTAATCAGATATATCAATTCTATAGCCTAAAATTCACACTTAAAAAAAATTAATACTGTTTGAATATGAAGTAGAAATGATCCAAAATAAGAATGACAAAGCTGAAAAAAGCCGAGTGCAATAACTGAAAAAGAGGTTAAAGAACACATTCCTAAACCAGTGTTTCTCATGTTAGTCTGATGTGTAAAACGTGGGAACAAAGTAGTCACCTGCAAATTCTTAGCTTGATTTTATTCTTGTTCAGCTTGTTTTCTAAATAAATTCTAAGATGTTGCATAGTAAAATCTGGACCTGCAAATTGGTAAGATTACCCAAGTTGTATCACTAACCTTCAAATATTCCCAAAATCTTTGTCCTAACCAACTAACTCTACGTGACATGTTACCTGCAGCTTTTCAAGATTAACAGTAGATTAACAAGATTGCAGCTTCAGTAGAAAAGAAGGCCTGATCACACAGGGCATCTAAACCAAAACTTTTGTTAGACAGTTAAATCTTGATGTGATCTTGTCTCCAGAGCAGAGGGGCTCCAGCCCTCTGAACATCTTCCTAACTCTCCTCTGGACCTGCTCCAACACAGGACCATGTTCCTTCTTATGCTGGGGTGAGAGTGGGAAGAAAAGATAGACATAAATATTTATTTTTTAGATTTCTAGTACGGATCAGGATGGAGAACGGAAAAGAGACACTATAAGGTGACAAACTGTCAGCCAGCCAACCACACACCCAGGGCTGTTGGGGAAAGGAGGAAAAGCTCATAAAGGGCGTGCAGTTTTCATTGAACAAATGCACCCAGAATGTTAAACTCCACCAAAACCACATGTCACCACACCTGAAGTAACATGATTATTTAACCATAAGGGTGAATTCATGTCATTGTTGATATGAAGCCACAGACTATTAGCCATCATCAAAATACACCTGGCAAGCACTGCTTTGGAAGTACAAATAAATATTTTGGTTACTAATACAGTATTTTAAAAGTTCACAAACCCTGACTGATGAAGATACTTGCCTGATGTCTGGGAATATTTCAGGAAATTAAAGTATTTAAATTCTAATGTAAATTTGACTTCTAACGTACTTTCTGTTTGAGATTAGATTCTTTTTGGATTTTCAGAACAGCTGAGAGCAGAGACTTGAGGCATTTGCAGAATGGCTGCAGCACTGGATTACCAAGTCAGTTCAGCCTTCCCAGGGAGAACTGTGCCTCCAATCCAGCTCTATTTAATATACAGGGACAGCAGACCTCAACATGTTGCATAAAGAAACTGGGAAAAAAATACATTAAGGTCATTCAGATATTGAAAATGTGAAAGAAAAGCCAAACAAGTTTTATCGTAGCCTGGAAAGAACAGCATCATTAAAGGAAGTTACCACAGTAGTCACAGCTGCCAACAAAATCAGGCCAAGATGAAAAAAATGCTGGCAGCACTGGGAAAAGTGAGTCCCTGGAACAACACAGAAACACTGATTTACAATAGATCCTTAGCTCTGGTCTGGGAGCTGTTTTTAACCACAACTCTGAATTGTACATGTCAAAGTCTACGCATTCCATAGGAACTGTGGATCCCTGGTAACAGCTGCCCACATCTCCATGCCTGGAGAACAGGTTCCACACAAACTGCACCAGGCCTTTTCAATCTCCACTTGTTTGTGGAATAGAGTAACACAAAGCTTTTTTACAAAACTCAAATTATTTTTTAAGGACTTGGCAATTTTTATAAATATCCACATTTTGACCTTGTTTTAGCATTGTTTTTAGTTTATTTCTTTTTTTGACTCAAAATAATGTTTAGGTGATGCAGCAGATGAAAATTTTCAAGGCTAGATCATCAACAGAAAGAAAAAGTTTTGTATAGAAGTTCAAAGAATCAGTATCAAATATAGAAGTTAGTCAAGCAATGTATCTGAGGATGTACTTTTCTCACATAGCACTTTCAAGAGAGAAAACTGAACTCAGTGTTTAGAAAGGAGGAATCTGTTGGCAAGAATAGCTGTCTGTAGATCCATATAGGCAAAAGAGTAAGAGAATGTATAAGAGCACCAGTTCAGTGAACTCTCACAGCATTGAATCTACCCATAAACAGTAATTCCTAATTAGCCCAAATTAGCCTAATTCCTCCTGCTGAAGTCAACTACACTAAATGCTAAAATACCAAGAAAACATGGTATAAAATAACAAGGAAGTAAGAGAGTGGATGGTAAAATTCAAGTTTGTTTTTTTCTTTTTACTTTGAAAGAATTTAGCATTACAAAAATCCACGTGGAACAGAAAACACTTGTCTCCAACGCAAACATCCATGTTACAGAGAAGTCATCCAAAACCAGCTAGAAGGATATTCAGGCAGAGAGTAACTCTGTCAGGTTAAAATCATGGGCTCTTAAAATTAGGTTAAAATGGGCTCTTCATCCAAACATACTTTCACAAAATAGCAGCAAAACACAGAAGTATGTAAGAAATCTAACTGTTGTAAAGCCTCCTTTAATGTGTTCCTCTACCTATTTTAAGGGAGAAATCTATTTTAAGTCACTGCAGAATGCAAGACTTCCTACATTAACATAGAAAACCAAAGCACCATTCAAAGCTGGGGGCAGAATTCCTGCTTCACTTCATTTGCAAGAGACCTTGCCCATGCAGCATTTAATATAATGCATATTTACTAAATCTTGCACTCTGACTTACAGATTCTGACTAGTTAGTAAAAAGAAAGAGCAATTTTCATACTGCTTAAAATCTCTATTTGCCTGAGTAATCCATGCAAAGGTTAACTCCCCCAACAATTAATGGGGTGTCAAGTCAAAAAAAGGAAAAAGGACTAATAAGAGTTTTTTTTTAGATGTTGTGATTCTCAACACTAGTAAAGTATAACATTAAGTGATAACTAGTGCCAAGGGAACACAAGTGAAATACAAAAAAGACAAATATTGTGATTCCATTTGCATGCATCTGCTATTGCCACAAATTATTAAAGAAATTCTATAAAAATATATCCATTTTTTAAAATGTACAACTCTTATATAGAGATGTACTATTTGTATATAGCAGCAGTACCTGCAGACTGTTGAATTTTGCTTTACTTAAAAAGACAATGCTCAAGTGTTCTAGCATTCCTCTGTTTTCTTCTAAAGCAGGAACTGAATGCCAAATTTTTAATTTTGCTGCTCTTAAAGAGCATTTTCTGACACGTAATATGAAAAAAAAACAAAGCCAAAAAAAATTAGAAAACTGAGGAGGAAAAAAATCCCAGCCAGGAGACAAAACAGAACAGAACTAGATAATGGATTTGGCAAGACTGGGCCAAGGAAGCGGAAGGAGAAAACAAATTGGTAGGGAGGCTGAAAATGAACAAAACAGACCAGATTCAGCTGGTCAGGAATGGAGGGAAAAATAGGGAAGAGGTAGGAATTTTAGGAACAGACTAAAGAACAAAGGCCTAGTTGGGGAAAGTCTGAAACTGGGTATGAGGGGATTACAACTTGGAAAAAGAAATGAGGAGCAGCCCAACAAGGGGATTGAGCAAACAGGCCCTGAAGGGACATCACAAACTCAGGCAATGGAGCAGAGGGTGCTCTCAAACAGGCACTGCCAGCACACACTGTGGCACACTGGAAAAATGAAATTTGAAGGTGTTGTAAGGGAACAAAATGGAGTTGTTCCCCACCCCCAAATTTCCCATATTTTTCAACCTACTGACCCCACTGATCCTATTAGCCACGTGGCTGCAAGGGTATCTGCAGACACGAAGCCAACAGGTGGCATGTGCAAAGGGAGGCTCAGAAGAAGGCACTGCTTGCTTTGTTGACAACTTCTATCATTCATAAAAACTTGTATTTATTTATTACTGGGACAAGGTGAAAAAGGAGAAGAGACAGGGACAAGACAGCATTGCTCTAGCCAGGATGAAATAAAGTCTGCCACTACTTCAACACGTTCCCTTCCAGTGTGACTATTAAATTCCAATACACTTCTGCTGTCATAAAACACTCATTAATAAAACAGGGCAATTTCCTCTTCTAAATCCCACTTCTTGAGAGCAATCAACTGTTCTTCCCAGTTACACCACGGCCTTTAGTAGGTTTTTATGGAAATCTCAAAGCCTTTAAGTAAAAAAATCAGTTTTCAGTAGTCTACTGAAGTCTGAGGTAACTCAATAGACCTCTTCCTTCACCCATCTGTTGGGCCTATCCCCTCCCTCTCCAAGACCAAAAAATAACAGAAAACAAAAGGAACAAACAAAAAGAATTAAATCAACTGCTCAGTGATAATGGATTTGTTCTCAGAACAGCTTGCTAGCAGAATTTAGTGGAATACTGCAGACAAATAATTTGATCATTTACTCATCATGTTACCACAAGAAGTTGGCATACTCCAGAAAATAATAAAAAAACAGCATTCATTTATACATTTAAGTTTTAGTATGCTAATTTTCTTAAGCCATTGTACAAATACACTGTTTCATGTTTTTAAATTATATACTTTTCAGATATTAGTGAAATAAATCCTGATGCCAATAAGAGAAAAGGAATTGAGAACTGAGAATCAGAAACAGGCAAATACTGGAGAGGGGTTCTGGATATGCACTTTAGGCATTACCCACACTGCACATCTGCAGCTTACATACACATCTGAGGAACAATTATATTAATTAAAGTGCAGTAGCTGAGATTACCATGTTAGCTTTCTCTTCAAAAAGCTAAAACACGCTATAATCCAAAGCCTGGCTCCGTTTAACCTGAATTTGTAATGATCCTTCCAGATCTTGAAAATCATGTGCCTTTCATTTTCAGGATACAGATAAAGGATAGGAAGTGTTTAGGCTGGGCTCAGGACACATCACATAAAGACACTGACTGCCAGCAATTTACATAAGAACTCAGTACTGCATTTAGGATCTCATATTCCAAACAATTAACTTGCCTTGAGCAAAAAATTCCATCTTACCTTGAAACAAACTTGCTCACATTTGAATCTTCTCTGGATTCCATTATAATGCTGAGATCACTAACAACGGCAGACACTTTCTCATTGTTCTGGATTGGAGAAGTAACAACAAAATATTTTAAAAGTTTCTCTGGCAAGGAGAAAAATGTCTGTTTACATATAAAAAAAATAGAAAAAGGTAATTATAAATGCTGGTAAGTACTATAATCCTTAAAATAGCAATTTTTAAACTATGTTTTGTGTGTGTGAACAGTTTCTTTCATTTTAAGAGTAGTATTATTATTCGCACAAGGCTTTTGGAATAATACCCAAGCCTGTCAGCATAGAGACTATATATTTATAAAGGAAGGGTCATTACATCCTTTAACATCAATCCTACTTCTTTAAGATTCTTCTCATTTTCCAACACAACCTTTAGCTGCCACATATATCAAAAATTTCACATATGGGGTTTTATCTGTTAGTTTTGGGCTGGTTTTTAAATTTTAAACCCTATAGTTTTGTCTCAAAATATTGTCCTTTTTTACAATTGCTGTTACTCAGAAATATGTGCAGGATAATAAAATTATTCTAAATTAACTAATAAACTGTTAAAGAATGAGAACATTTCTACTGGTCAGAGTAGAAATGAAGCCACAAAATAAGTTAATTCTCTTTTCTACACGTTCTTGAACACACCAAAGTAATGGATTAGATAACAGTGAATGAAAAAGCTTAAAATCATGGTTTGAAGACCATAGGAAATGCCTCACTTGAAACTTCTTACACCAAGTCACTACAAGCAAATGGGAATTACAAGAGAGGACTGCACACACATCTCAGCAATCCCTGTACTGCTTGGACAGAAGCCATGCTAACACTGCCATCAGATGGAAATCTCAAGATAGGAAAAGCAAAGCAAGGCACTACAGGGACTAGTGGATGTACTAAATAACATCAGGAAAAAATCATTTTAGGTTTAGAGCACAAGGTTCAACAGGGTGATGGAGGTGTGGAGAAGCTGCAAGAAGTCACAAGCTAATGTACCACATTCTGAAGGGATTGGTTTGCCAGTGGGGGGGGGTGGGTAACAAAATGCCATTGTGAGGCCAAATAAAAAGATTTAAATGGAAAGCTCTGGGCAAGAAAGAAACTCTATTTAAATGATTGCTTTCCCAAAAGGCTTAGACTTGTTTTTGCTGATTTTTAAGCCCATGTCCTCTCTCCTAATACCATGGAACTGAGTTAACTCTAGGGTGACTTCACTACTAGAATAAATAGCTACAGTTAACAGTGTGAAAAAAAAATATTCCTGATCTTCTGCTGCATACCAACAGACCTGTTACCTGCTGGGCACTTCCCAAAAACAGCTGTCACCTTTTACTCCTCAGGACAGGTGAAACTGGTTATAACTGCACTACCTTGTCCATGCTAATGTCATACCATGTACTTCTAGCAAACAAAAAAATTCATGCAAAAATTAGCTCAAAACTATACTTTTACAGCTGAAATGAGGATTTTTAAGTATATATACACCTGGTATTCCCTCTCATCAACATTCAAAGTAGCCCAAATTTTAGACATTAGGCAGCCAAGTGCTGCCACTCAGTGGTGTAATGGCTTTAAGCACCAATACCATTGGCAGTAAACTTAACACCGAGTAACCCCTCTGAGCCCCACTGGCACAAAAAGATATCATCATGCTGCAGGAGATGCAGCTAAGAAACATTCCAAGTGCAGTTTTATACAAGCAAATGTAAAGAGGCATCATGAAGACCACAAGTTTCAAGTCACAAATAGACTTCAGTGGTTTCTCATTCAGCTGAACTCTTGCAGTTTCAAAGGATAAAATCCACACGTGGCTGCATAAATATTCATAAATTCATAATGCAGTTTTGTAATTTATAATTATAAAAACACATAATTCATAATTCCCAAATTCATAATGTGTTTTTTCTAAAGAATAGGAAGGACATCTTTACTGTTCACTCTCAGTCCCATCACATTAAATTAAAAAAAAACAACTTCAAAGCTGAGTTGGGTCAAAGGGCCCAGCAGGCACCTGGCATAGCTGAAGGACAGCAAGTGCAAGAGCATCCTGCAGGTTAGATTTTCCAACTTAAATAATTCTGTGGTAACCATTTTGTGGCTAAACACTAAACCTGGCCTTCAGAACTATCTCGCCTGGATGCACACGGGATTCCAAAGTTGGGTCCAAATGTTAAAGAGCCAAAAAAAACCCACTGAAACTTAAACAGTTGAAGATTTCAGCTGGAAAAGGAAGCACTGACATTTGCCCATTTGAAGTTTTATTTTATAGTTTTTTTTTTTAAAAACATACATTGACCCTTACCTGCATTTCAAGAAGCTGGAATTCCAGTTGAAAAGACAGGGAGTAACACTTCCCTGATAATCTATGCTTCTGCACCATCCTGTCTTTAGCTGTTATAAAATCAAGTTAGCAAAATAATCAATTTCACTTTGATTCAATGACTACTGCATTTCTTCCTTTAAATAAAGTCATATTTAAAGTACCAACTGTTACCACTCCTCATGTAAAGAAGTTTAAAGTGTTAAAAAACTCCAACAACTAACTCCACGTTCCCTCTGTGCAAAGCACAGCAGCAGTCTGTCATTTTCCCATTAAGGACAGTATTTACTCAGAAAATATTCTGTCAATGAACCAAATCCTATTGTATTTTAAAGTAATTGTCTTTCAGCTAACAGTGAATTAGAACAGAGGTTTGCAGATGACCTGCAACCAGTATGCTCAATAAAGGGCACAAAATTACTTACTTTTTTCCACTGTTTTCTTGGAATGACTTGTGAAATGAAACCCAGTAAACTCCATTAAAAATGAGAGATCTGTTTCTAGACTTTCAAGCTGAGCTTTCAGGTCTGATGGAGATTCATGTCCTCTGGTTTCTCCCTGAGTTTCTCTTTGGAATGATTTTCTAGAATGGAAAAAAAAAAAATCAAAAGGGGAAAATACCTAGAAATACCTAGATATAACATATCAGTACAGCAATATCAGTAAATAAAAGACATTGGTAATGGGGTCTGATGGTTTTCAGACCCAAATCAGTTTTGAAAGAGTCAAGTTGCAGATCACATTGCTGGAAACAGTAAACTATTCTAACTTACATAAACCCTTCTATTCACTGCCAGGTAGGCACGCAGGTGGAAGTGTCCATTTTGAGAAATGTGCAAAAACATGCAAGAAAAGGGAACTAAGATGCCTGTACTCATCTAAGTGACATATTTTATCCAAGGAATTTACATTTACCAACATAGGGAAAGTCCTAACACAGAGGCAAAAGCTTATCCCAAACAATTTTGACAAAGAAATCCTATTAATCTAACAAATGGGAAAAATGATAAAAAGGCATACATTGACTTCAGTATCTCCTCCTCAGAAAAGAAGGTGGATTCTTGTCGGATATCTTCATACTTTTCTGTCAACAGCCTAATTTCTTCTTCCAGTGCCTGGATTTCTTCTTCATAAGCTTGAAAAGTGCTCTCGTCCATTTCTCAGAACCACTGTTACTACAAAGAACAAAATAAGGATTTTTCTCAGGAACAAACAAGGAATCAGTTTTTTAAAAACACAAATGTAACGTTAGGCAATTATTTTGAGATACAGAGCATTGCACAGTCTCCAGAGACAGAAGTTTAATCAGTATCTAATGGAGTCAAAGGCTTTAAGAACCTTTTTAATTAGTCATTATTTGATCCAGGAGTGCATCCAGCTGTTTTACATTTGCTGTAATAGAACAAGCTGCTCCACAGGTGAAAACCAATTGCAGTCAGATACAAAAATGGAACCCAGCTTTGACCAATTGACCTAATGACTCACCTGAGCAGACAAGGCACAGCTGCTCCTTACACTGTTCCTAACACAATCTGCCTTCAGAGTAAACAGCAATAAAGAGACACAAATTGCAAAGACATTTCACCAATAATTAAAAACATAAGCCTCAAAACAGTTTTCAAGAAAAATAATAATCTGACATTCAGCCTAGCTACAACACATTCAGAAGTCTGTAAAAGACATTATGTACATCAAAGCTAATGTGCTAATATTTTTGGCAAGGAAAAGCCCAATATTTAGTTTTGTGGTTTTTTAAACCACGCCTACTCTATGTGCAAGTTTCACACTAACATCGTTCAGTAAAAAGCAAAGAGGTGGAAATAAAATTTTATTCATTTATTTCATAGGAAACAGTGCCTTTATAACACACGTAAGAAAACAACATCAAAAGCACGCTTTGCATTAAAAACTTAATTAACGAATAAAGGAAGTATACACAATTACATAACCATCCACTCAACACCAGATTTTTTTGAACTGGATACAGTGAAGAAAGTCACGGTCATAATAAAGATTATGGTGTGAAAAAGAAAAACATTACAACAACCAGAATATTACCCGAGGTCAGCTGATCCCTCTTTTAACAGCAGTAACAGAAGACAAACTACTTACAGCTACTTAAACTCAAGGATTTCAATAGGCTGCAGAAGTCTCAAACACTAATTACGACTTCAAAGATCTTATATCTAGAAAAAAATGCTCTGTAATCAAGTAGAACAAAACTTTTACAAACATTTCTCCTATTATATATCATACGCATATATATTTATAAATATTTGTGCATTAACAGCACAGCTTTCACATTTCTACGTACCTGCCCGTTTACACCCCCGAGTATTTGACTTTATGCTGCCACAAGAGGAGCTGGGAAGCGCTTTGGAACGCTTGTGAGAACCGAAACGCTGCGTTCTGTGCCCGCTGCTTCCCTGCGGACCTTCAGACCACTCAGGGCGAGGCCGAAATCGCGACTCGTCCGAGGAGCCGGTGCTGAGCCGCGCCGAGGCTCGCAGGAGACACAGATGCCCCAGGGGCGGAACGGGTGTCCAAGCAGCGCAGTCGGGAGCTCCGCAAGCCCCGGCAGCCGCCACAGCCGCGGACAGCAGGCGCTGAGGGAGGAGCGGAGGGAGCCGGCGCTGAGGGGAAGGGCAGTGAGAGGTCGGAGCCGGCGCGAGAGAGGAAAGGAGCCCTCAGTCCCAGCGCGCGCGCCCCGCGCTTTTCGAACCGCGCGCCAAGCCACGAGCCTGGGCGCTACCACAGCTGCTGCGCGAGCGGGAGGTGCTGGCCGCGCCTTCCTTCCCCTCCCTGTCCAATAACAGGGCTGTTGGGGGATAATTCCCGAGTTCTTTATTATAAACTAAAGAAAAAAGCCTTGCTTTGTCGGCTGTTCCCTTATTTACGTTAATTTTTGCTCACGTCTTCCGGAAAACAGCCCTGCTTTTCTTCCCGGTTAGTCAAGTTCAAAGCATCTGCTGCCACAAGACCCAGCCCCCGTGTGCCCACCACCCTTGACCGGCCGGAAACAAGAACCCGGCAGCCGATCGGAATCCAGCGGCACCAGGAGGCGGAACCCTTTTTTTCGAGGGAGGGCTGGGAAGAGTTGCGAGGGGGAAGGTAAAGTGGTGGCACTGCGGGGCTCGCACATGGCGGCGGTGAGGCCGGGCCGGGGACACCTCCGGGGGTGGCGGGGCTGGCGCCCCTCAGGCCGGGGGTCCCTCGGCATCTCCCGGGAGGGTCGGGCCGGGCCGGGCCGGGCAGGGCTGGGCTGGGCTGGGCTGGGCTGGGCTGTGGGCGGCTCGCGGTCCCTCCACAGGGGGCTCTGGGGTTATATTGTAAAGAGACTTTTGCCCTTATTCTGGCGCATACAGGTCCAGGGTTTTAAAGAAACCCTGACGCCTGAACCCTGGTTTCCTGCAGCAGCGCGGGGTTTGCTATCGCTGCGCTGGGACAGCGCGCGTGACCTACTGCCAATCAAAGGAGTGCTCTGCTCATAAGGTTCTTCGTGGCTTTTTAATGCGCTGATTTGTCCCTGATCCGTTATTCTAATCACACTAATTTCCGTGAGTGTCACTGAACTGTTTTGCTTCCTTGCAGAGGAACAGAGTGTGTGTTCTGGGTTTGACGCCTTGACTTCGCAGCATGGAGAAGGAACAGGTTTCCAGACGCTTGTACGTTGGAGGGCTTGGCCATACGGTTTCCAAGGCTGAGCTGGAAGAAAGATTTGGCAAGTTTGGGCGTGTTTTGGAGGCAGAGATTATTACCAGAAAAGATGATCAGGGTAATAGTTTTCTTTCATCTTTTAAAAGCTTTTCTATTTGGAGCATGAAATGGAATTTTTGCTTCGGAGACATTTAGTTTTAAAGGAAATGATGAACCTACATAGAAATTAACTTAATGTTTGTCATTGATCAGGGAATCCTACGAAAACTTTTGCTTACATCAGTGTCAACATTTCTGATGCAGATCTGAGAAAGTGTAAGTGCTTTGGGTATTTTTTTGTTGTGTTTTGTTTTGTTTTTTTCTTAGTTATGTTTTTGAGCCAAGTTATATTGCTGGTCACTCATCTCAGGTTGTCATGTCCAGTTGTGGTCACAGTAGAGCCTTTTTCATTCTCTTGTCAGGTTGATTTTATTTTCTTTTAGCTGCAGTTTTATGGAAATTGCTTTGCTGAAGTTTTCAGAAATTGCTGTGAGCAGATTGAAAAGATTCCTTGTGACTGAAGTAGGTGATTTGTGAGTTTCAGAGACTCATAGAATGGTCTGGCTTGGAAGGAACATTAATGATCATCCTATTGCACCCCCCTGCCATGGGCAGGGACTCCTTCCACTATCCCAGCCTGCTTCAACCCCTGTCCAAGCTGGCCTGGGACACTTCCAGGGATGGGGCAGCCACAGCTTCTCTGGGCACCCTGTTTGTTTGTTCTCAGCCTTTTATGAAAAGGATATGTGCTTCAAATGCTTTAATCAGGTCTATGAAACACCGAAACTGAATTACGTGAGAGGAAACCTAGAAGAGTAGCTGATGTAAAGCTTTGTTTGCAGTGTGCCCCTGGATCTGGGGAATGCTGCCATTAGGCACTTTTGAAGTGGGAACTTCAGTTTTGGATGTGAACCTTTTGGTTGAAGATATGCATATTGGTCCTTTCAGTTACAGCCCTAAGCCAAGTGAGCAATCAGGTATAAGGTCATGTCGAGGGAACCTCAGGCTGCCATAGAAAGAGGCCTAGTGAAGTCTGTGATGTGCTTTTTTTTTTCTTTTCAATGTAGAAAATACTCATTTCCTATCTCTTTGTTTTGCAGGCATATCAATTTTAAATAAAACAAAATGGAAAGGGGGGACACTGCAAATTGAGTTGGCCAAAGAAAGCTTTTTGCACAGGTAGAAATCAGTCTTTTTGAATGCACATTGTTGCTAAAACTACTTTTCTTCCTGCTTATTTGGTAATATTACAACAGTACTTCATCTTGTACACTCTTTGTGTTTTTATAGACTCTGTGGGCTGTTGATTTATGTTTGATGCTGTAACACATTTTGCATCATTATTCCCTCAGAGGTGATGAGTGTTAATTCCCTGAGTAGTGAGTGGTTGCTGTATGGTGGGAAGGGATCTCTGCCAGCTCCAGTTCTGGGCACACTTTTTTCTATGTGTGTTGTACTTTCTGCTACAGGCTGGCCATGGAGAGGGAGGAAGCAAAGCTGCAGAAGGAAAAACCACAGAGAAATAACCAAAAGGCTCTGTTGGAATCGCTGAAAGAGACAGGAGTTGTGGACTTCCACATGAGAGCAGTACCAGGTACAGAGGTGCCAGATCATAAGGTATGGTGGGGGTAGAGATATAAGAGAAATAAAACAACAAAAAGAAAGCTCATTGCATCTGAATTCATGTCAAATTTATGCTTTATGTAAAGAAACTTAATTATTAAGGGTGACAGTCCAAGCTGTGAAAAGTACTCTGAGGAAATACCTCATGTGTAGACATGGAGAAGGCTTCTGTCATTTTTTGCAATGACTGGTAATAATCATGATCATATTGTCTACTTCTGAAATGAGGAAATGCTCATTTCAATGCTTACAAAAAAATGGAAATTTTTGTGAAATGAGGAAATGCTTTGTTCCTCATTTATATTGGGAATATGGTTGTGTCACTCTTAAAAGCTTGTAAAGGGAATATGTGACTTATTTCTATGCACCACATAATAACTTTTGGTGATGGGGATGGGCTTCAGCACAGGATCAGGGTCTGCACATGCTTACAAAGGTAAGAATAAAATCACTCAACATGCAAATTTAGGCAACAAAATTTGTATTTACCACAAAGTTTTCAAAGCTGTTTGCTAAGCACAGAATGGTTTAGGAGGGATTTTTTTTTTTTGTGAGAAGAGGGAAAAGAGCAAAATAATTGTGATCCTGTCTTTGTAGGTACCAATGTTAATTCATAAGCCAGAAACCCTGTATTAAAAACAGTACTTGCAAAGAAATTTAGTTCTTTATTATCACTCTTTATTTGTAGGTTGTTGAAATTTAGTTTTTTGGTTGGTTTTGTTTTGTTTTTGAGAAGAAGCCTAGGCAAGTTGTATGGTAGGGTTCACTAGAGAGAATAAAGAAAAAAAAAATTAGTCACATGTGGTTCTTTATTTGTGTTTTTGTTATTCGAGTACAAATATTTGTTTTATTCCAGAGTTACTTCCACTCTCTTTTTTTAACACTGATTATTTTTCTTTTCTTTTAGAAATGGGTAGTTGGAAAATTTGGCAGAGTCTTGCCCATCTTGCACCTCAGGAATCAACAAAAAAATAAAATATCCTTTTCTGATTGTTTGGCCTTGAACACAATTCCCCTCCTTCTTTTGTCATATGGAAAAACAGTTGCTTGACAGTTCTAATTTTTACTGCTCTGTCAGGCTTAATTTAGTGAATCTCCCAAGTAAATCCTGCAGTAAGTTTGTGTGACTTGAATAGTTCTTTTACACTGCATTCAGTCATTTAAAGGCTTATGGTCGTGACATGAAAAAGGATTTTTTACTGTCCTTTCCTGCAGAATTCAGTCTGTTCATAAAGCTCTGAGTCTGCTGAAAGAATTGGGGTCTTTCAAATCCTTAACTCAGACTAACGTGGTGAAATATGACCCCTCAAAGTATTGCCACAACCTGAGGAAGCTGGAGCCAGACCTGGCCCATGCAGCTCCTGTATCCCAGCTCACCTGGAACCTGGAAGGGGGAGATGACAGCGCGACCAGGAAGAGGCGAGGGGAATTCCCTGGGATGAGGAAACCACCGGAAAAACGGAGGCAGCTGGGCAGCGAGGCCCTGAATGGAGCAACTCTGTCCTCTGGGTGCCCATCGCATCCAAAACACACAGACTCTCCACAGCTCCGCCAAAGATCAAAACCCAAACCTAGTGAGGAGTTGGAATTGCCACCAGCAAGGAGACTGGATGGGAAAATATCAGTGAGGGGTTTATTATCAGATCAAAGCAATGCTAATGGAGTTACAGCCAAAACTAATAGCAGTGTTTCTGATAGTGACATTGATTCTGAAGAGGAGATCAGAGCAATGGTAAAGAAAGAGACAGAAAGCCAGAAAGCTGAGACAAGTGTTGAGACTGAAAGTGAGCACTTGGAAATTGTTGGGGATAATTTTGAATTAAAATACAGTAGCCACTGGTCTTTAAGCAATTTGGATGCCACAAAGAAAGCTATGAAAGGAAGTAACAAAGAGAAAGAGACTATGGAGTGTGATAATGATTATGATTCAGCAGATACGGATGAAATTATTGCTGAAAGTAAAACTCTGGAAGACTCTAAACAAGGAAAGGTGAAAAGAAAAGAAATATTAGGTAAAAAAAAATGTGGCATCGTAAATGGCTCCTCACTGAAAACTCACAGTTTAAAAGATGAACACATTGAAAGAAAAGGGAAAACTAAAAAATCCAGAATTGCTGCCTTGCAGAATTCAGCAGCCAGCAGTACAACAGAGACACGTGATAGTGACAGCTCTTGTTCAGAGTCTGAGAAAGGGGAGTCTGAAATCGGCTCTGATTATGAGTCCATGATGCGAAACTGTTACCGCTTAGACCTTACCTTGGAGAGCTTAAAAGCATTGGCTACGGAAAACACTGAGACATCTGCAGAGGGGTCAGGCAGTGAACAGACTCCTTGTCAGTCCAGCATTGAAGATAATTCCAAGGATAATACTGTAAATAAATCAAAACTTTCTAAATTTCATCTTGCAGTTAAAAAAAAACCCATCTGCCCTGAAGATGTGCTGGCTGATATTATAGCAGGGGAGGAGGATGCTGCTAAGGAAGGCTCCAAGGGACAAAATAATTCACATTTGAAGTATCAGCCCTTCAGAGGAATGGGGTCCCTTCATATAAAAGAGTTAAGTAAGGACAGCACTGGGTTAAAGAAGAAGTCTGTAGAAAGTTTAGGACTTGAAGCTTGTAAATATTACTGTGGGGAGGAGTCATCTAAAAATCAGCCAAAGAACCATCCCTTCTGTTCACTTGAAGTCGGCAGCAAAAAGACAGAGAAAGTGCCTTGTGAACAGCATGAGGAGCTCTCAGCTGCTGCCTCCTCAGCAGGTCAGAGACTTCAACCTGGTTCCAGGCCTCATTTGCAAGGGAAGAACAAAGTTGTGAGTTCTCTGCAAGACCAAAATTCAGAGCACAGAGCTGCTGCTGCTGGTACTGACCAGGGTGGTGGAAGCAGTGACATGGACAGTGATGCTGCAGGGGCCCAGGAACATGTTAAACGACAGCTGAAGAGTCCAAAACTGCTTTCCAAAACATTAAAGAGGAATACAAGCAAAAAAAGTCCAGAATGTGAGGATAATAAAGGTGGGAATGGGAACACAAGCCTTCTGGAAGATGAGGAGCTTTGTCTTCGTGCTGTTGCCTCAAAGGAGCCCAGTACACTAGAAAAACAGCTCCAGGACAACCAGAGGAGGCTGGCAGCTCTGGAAGAGAGACACAGAGAGAGGGAATTACAGAAGAAACTCATTCAAGGAGCTCTTTCAAATCTGGTAATTACAAATTACCTGAATAGTCCACAGTACAAGGAAGAGGGTAATTAATATGTATGGAGTAAGATGTTTTAAAATCATAATTGGATTCAAATTCAAATGGAATTTCTGATGACATTGTCAGTTTTCTTTTGAGAGTATACAAAATGCTAGATACCTCCTCCCTGGAATACCTGGAGAGTTGCAAGAGGAATAGCAGATTCCCCTTTTTGTGTCATGGAAATGTCTTTCAGATTGTCATGTCTGAGTGCACCAGGTATTTGGTATGTTTGACTTGACAGTTGACTCTTTCCTAGGATAGGGAGCCAGCAGGAAAGCACAAACACATCATCTTCAATTCTGATGTGGAAGACGAAGCTGAAGTGGATGAGATGTTGAAAAAAGATGCAAGTCTGGGAAATATGCATGGAGAAGTAAGTGCTACTGGGAAAAAATCAGTATGACATAATCAGAAAGCTGAATTTTTATACCGAACTATCTCATATATTAACACCTGAGTTTCCCTTTGCATGGGTATTTTGCCTATGGCAAAACTGAGTAGTCATAACTGTAAAGCAGAATTGTACAAGGTGTGTGGTCAAGGTAAGATTTGAAGCACATGGATCAGGAAGAGAGCTGGTTGTGCAAGAAATTTGCTTTTTCAGCTAAACTGGAGAGCAGACAAACAAAGTTGGTACTGATTTACAATCTCAAATTTATGTGAACAGCTGCTTTTCTTTTCTGTTCATGTAACAAAGGAGAAGTCAGCTCCCAAACCTTCGGGCAGACTGTTTGATAGCAGTGAAGATGAGCAAGAGGATACGGACGATGAGCGATTCAAAATTAAGCCTCAGTTTGAAGGCAAAGCTGGTGAAAAAGTGAGTGAAGCCATTATTGTAATTTAGTTTTCCTGTAGGTCTCCATAACACCACTTCAGAAGAACATTACCTATATCATTTCATTCTTGCTGAATATGATCTTTATGAACTTAAAATAGAATTCCCTTAAAGGAAGGACATAATGTGTGGTGGGAAGTGGGAGGAGTTTCTTTGACACTGTCATCTTTGTATACAAAGAAATTACCGGAAAAGGCATCAAAAGCTGAAGGTAAAGAGTACGTTGCCATTGTTATAATAATAAAAAAAAAAGTTACTGAATGATAATTTTCTTCTCCGGTGCTTAAATAGCATCTGTTTCATTTGTTCAGCTCCTGCAGCTGCAGTCCCGCTTTGGCACCGATGAAAGATTCCGGATGGATGCTCGATTCCTTGAGAGTGACAGTGAGGAAGAAGGTAAAGCTGATCATATTTCCTGGTTACTGGTAGGCACAGAGCCTTTCAACAGCCTTTCTTGCTTTACTAGGATCTTGTGTAAAGCGTCTGTCAGCAGCAGGGGAGCTGCACATTTGTGTGATGCAAGCAGGGAACAGATTCAATAAATGTTATGACTTTGCCATGAAATAGATGCCTATGGCATTTCTAATGAAAGGCTTTCTACAGTGCAAGGCAGAAAACCTTTAAGTAGCTTCAAGATAAAGGAAGTGATGTGTTCATACATGTGAGCTTGTCTAGTACTGTAGTAAATGTTATGCATCCCACATTACTGGCTTAGCAGAGAAAATAGAATGTATTTATTTTTCTCTTAGCAGAGACAAACAGCCTGAAGGCAGATGAAGAAGAGGAGCTTGCTGCGGAGAAAAAGAAAAATCTGGAAATACTGGGAAGCCTCCTGAATATCAACCTGGAGCAGCCCAAGCCAAATAAAACAGCCACGAGTGTGAAGAAATTCAAGTATGAATCACCCACTGTCAGTAAAGAAGGAGGTTTAGGAAGGCTAAGGCTTTTTAGGAAGGAAGACCCTGAAATTTTGAATTTTGGAAGATGGGCATAAAGGGTTTCTGTGTGTTGTTTTGGGTTTTTTGCTCCTTTTGGACTATTTGAATTTATGGATTGTTTGTACTAGAAGAAATATATCCACATCTATATGGATAGCTGTATTTATGTAGTTCCTCAAGAGATTATCAGATGCAGGTATAAACTCACTGCATAACACACAAGTGAGGGTTGTGTTTTATCTGAAACATCACGATTTGATGAAATGCACTTCAGTTTATGTTTCCTGACCCAAACACTGACTAGAGGATGCTTTCTAACTGCCAGTTACATTTTGGATCAGTTTGGAGCTTTTTTGGTAAATGTGAATTCCAGTCTGTCTGTAAAAGTTAGAGGTAGCTTTCAGTTTGGCATTTAGAATGTACAATGGTGTTTCTGTTCCTTTCTGTTTTTATAGAGACATTAATGCCCTCCGTTATGATCCAACAAGAGAGGACCATGCAGTTTTTGAAAGGAAACCAAGTGCTACAAAAAAGGAGAGGTATTGTTACAGCTTGGTAACTAGAATTGTGGTGTTGTGTCCCATAGAAAGATGGTTATAGCAACAGACTGAGTTTGAAATTATGCAGATTGCTCTGATTTTAATTTAGTTCTCACTGTGGTTGCTAAAATCAACATACGTCACTCTGTTGGGAACGGCGAGAAGAACAATACAAACTCTCTTGTGAGTTGAACAGGAGAGCAAAGTTTATTACCTCAGATCTTCTTTTATAGACCAATACGTGAAACTACAGAAAGGTAAAACTCTTACTGGTTAGTAAACTAACACATCACCATCATTGGTCAGCGGGGTACACCACCCCTCGACCTTCTCTTGCAAGAAAGCAAGGAACTGACAAACAGCACCTGTAAGGCTGTCTTCTGTCTCTGAGGATTGTTTTAATTCCACCTTAGGATTTCCCAGGCCACTTTCTCTGGTGAGACTGAGAAAGTTATGTGGCCTGCTTTTCCACAGGCACTGTGCTCCCTGCTTTTGCTCATAGTTAGCATCCATAAACATAGTATAGGAATTGTCACCACTAAAACCAGCATGTAGTGTCATCTTTCCTTTCTAATCCATCTTCTTTCTGCATGCGATTTTCTGACCACACTGAACATGAGAAAGGTCAATTCAGGGACTTTGAGATTTGCAGGTCTGTGAGAAAAGCATAAGAAATCTGTGCTAAATACCTTGATTTCTATGTTACTGTGTATTAAGTGAAACGTCACTTAAGGACATAGCTAACTAAAAAAGATAATCATTCCTGCCTTTAGACTCCAGCATCAGCTGTTTCCCCACTGCTTACCCTTGAAAGTGAACCAATCCTTAATGGCTTGGATACCTTTAGGGAGACATGAAGAGCAAGGTGGCTCTTAGGGAAGCTGTCTTTGAAAAGGCCGTGTGCTGAGTTGCTATCCTTAAACAATCTCATTTCAGAAAAGCCAAAAGGAAGAAGAAAGAAGAGAGTGAGACACAACCTCAGGTGTCTGAAAAAGTCTATTATGATATTGCTGCTGATTTAAAAGACCTGTTTGGATCATCAAAGAATAAGCCAGAAAAGACAGTGGAAATACCCTGGGACAAAGAGGATGCACAGGACTCTGCCCCAGACGAACGTCTGGGACCTTTGCCTGAAAACGACAGAACTCAGGAGTCGAGTGCTTTCAAGTTTTCCTTTTTTGGAGACACAGAGGAGTTGGGCATCAAAGAAGGTAAGGCGAAACGTGCAAGAGATGCCTAGAACAAAGTGGAAAATCCTGGAGCAGAGCTACAGCTCAGAAAATCAGGGAGGAGAAGATTCTATCCTTCCCAAATCTGTCTTCTCCAGTGTAAATATTT
Organism: Pseudopodoces humilis; assembly: GCF_049639895.1. Classification (NCBI taxonomy): domain Eukaryota; kingdom Metazoa; phylum Chordata; class Aves; order Passeriformes; family Paridae; genus Pseudopodoces; species Pseudopodoces humilis. The sequence goes on along the minus strand of NC_142212.1, from coordinate 3,842,543 downwards.
CACTATAAAAGAGGAATTCTTCCTGGCAAGTAGAAAAATAATCTAGTTTTGACTTCTCTTTCTTTTTGGTGCTGGTTTTGCAGAGCCTTACGTACTTGGAACAATAAAACCGCTAAAAGTCACGTGGCAAGAAGATCCACATTTCCAAGACAGCAGTTCTGAGGGTGATGATGAGCCTGAGACATCAGAAATTGAGAAGGACCAAGAAAGGCAAGTTCCATTTGTATTTGTTGTCTGCTTGGCTGTAGTAGTTGGATGCTGTGGGAATATTAATGGCAGCACTGAGAAAATGGGAAACTGACACTGCACACCTCTGAGCAATGAAAGCCAAAAGGCAAAGACATAGTCAATTTTCTTGTAAAAAAGTGGGGTTTTCTTAATAGAAGGCTTTATTTGCATACTATGGAGTAGAGCTCTTCCGTGTACACCATTTCTCTGAGGCACTACAGCTCTAACTTGTGCTCATGGCATTTGATAGGACCTTTTAGCATGCTAAAACCCCTTTGTACTTGTCTAGGTTTCTTTCTCTACCATGCACAGAAAGAGCTAGAGTTTTCTTCTTCTCCAAAGATGACGAACGCTTAAGAGGTAAGACACAACTTCTTCAGTCCCCTTTTGTATATTTTTCCCTTTTGAACCCTTACTGGACTTGAGTAAGGAGGAAAAAATGCTTCCCGGTTATGAATGCTCTGTAGTCAAAATTTGCCATCCTTACTTGTGGTCAAAGTTGTGGTAGATCCCATGAGACAGTCCTGGTAAAAAATAAAGGCTGAGCAGCTTTCTGCCTTTCTTTTCTTTCAGATAATTGCCTCATAGCTATAGGAACTTGTAGAGCTTAGCAAAAAAATAGTCACTAGACAGGTTACAGAACATTTTGGATCCTTTCAGGCATTTATATAATCTTAGTGTACTGCAGTCTTCCAGCCCGTCTGATTTTCAGGGTGTGTTAGAATGGAGATGTCAGCCCTTGGCAGGCAGCACTTCTGGGGGCAGCTGTGGGATCCTGCTGCTGAGCATTTAATGCAAGAGCTGCTGTTTCACTGCAATTTAGATTTCAGCATGTTCAGGGAGACAGCTGCTGCCTTTCATTTTTCTTAGTACACCAGGCTGCAGTAGGGAACATTTCTGTTGGAGTCGACATGTGGTGGGGGGCAAGAGAATAGGAGGGACGTGAAGAATAGAGCTTCTGACATGACTGTTGTGTTGTTCATGATTGTTGGGAGCAGCAGCAGAATCAGAAGGGTTGAACCCTATTGATTGGTGTTGTGTTTTGTTTTGTGCAGAGGGCCCAAAGTTATTTTGTAGATCTGTAGAGCTCAATGAAGAAAAAGAGGGCTGGGAAGACAGACGTAGATTATTGCTTGAGGTGAGTATGGAACATCTGTTCCCTGGTAACTGTGGCTGAATGCTGAGCATGGGGAGGGAACACGGCTATGGATGTGCATGCAAAATTAATTCAGGACCTCCAGAAGAGCCTGAAGCTTTGTAACTGTCAGGGAACAAAAGGTTGTTAGTATACTGGTGTGTGTAACATGATGTTGTGATGTCCAGCCAGGTAAACCACTGCATCTCTCTCTGTTACAGGAGCAGCTAGCTAACTAGATGTAAGGGATGTATTTAAGAGAAACAGTGAATTTAGAGACTTCTGATAATATGTGGACTTTTCATTATTTTCAGGAATGCTGGAAGAAGCACAAGGATGCCAAAAGAAAAGTGAGAGCAAAAAAATAAATTTACAGATCAGCAGCTTTTATTGTTTCTTCCTTAAAGAAGTTACCAAACAACATTACCTTTTAAATCCTTTCAAGGATCTAACAAGAAAATATACTGGCAAACCCGGTTAGGCAGTGTTTCCAAGCTGGAAACAGAGAGCTGATGCTCTCGTGTTCCAGGGAGCCACGGGAAGGCTCCAGTCCTGACTGTCCGGTCAGGCTGGGGCCATTGAGCTCCGGCTCAGCCCACGAGGCTGTGAGGGCAATCAGCAATGTCAAAGGCCTCCCAGGCCTGGGCCAGGCTGGGCCGGAGCAGTGCCCCCAGCCCTCCAGGAGCCTACGGGCTCTGCCAAGCCCAAAAGGACACTGCCCCCTGCCCAGGGGGCTTGGCCTGACAGCCGAGCCCAGAGCAACAGAGCTGTCACACTCCCCACTGGTTCTGGTCGCTCTCAGGCGCGAACAACGCCCGCGGGTGCCCTGGGCAATGCAGGAGCAGCACAGGGGCGCTTGCCAGGGCCTGGGGAAGCACAGGGGTCGGCCTCTACACAACCACACAACACGCATGCTGCAGGGGACAGAGCCAATGGCAGCGGGCATGAGCAGCTCTGTGGGGCTCTCAGCCCGCACCATCGGCCCCAAGGGCTGCTCTGTCCCTGCCTGCGTGCCTGGCTGATGGGCAGGGCTGGAGGCCTTGGAGAGCAGCGGCCATTGCGGGCACGGGGCTCCCAACAGCTGCCCCCTGGCCCAGCTGGGCCCCACTTGAGGAGGAAGGAGGCTCCCAGCACTGGCCTGGCTCCTGCCTCCCCTGGCCTCTGCTCTGGGCCCCACGCTGGCCACCCCGACAGCCCCTGGGCCAGGCTGTGGGAGGGGCTGCTTTGCCCTCACCTGGCTCCCTGCCATCAGAGCCCTCCTGCTCCCTGTCGCACATGGCGGCTGTCAGCGCCGAGTGCCTGTGCAGGAATAACACGGTGTCCTCGAGGTGCTGGTCCTGTCTCTCGGTGGAGGGAAGAAGGGTGTGGGGAATTTGCAGGACATGCCCGGAGCCATGAGGGTGCTACTCCCTGGTCAGCCCTGCGTGAGCCCTGCTCCTGTCCGCCTTCTGCTCCCGTCGTCGCGTTGAGGAACACCGCCGTCTCCTCTGGATGTTCCTGCGCTGATTCTGGGAAGGGAGAGGCAGGTGAGCCTGCAGCACAGGCCCAGAGCCCCGAGGTGTGGGGCCCCTCTGGTCCCTGGGCAGCTGCTTCCCTGCCTTACCTTCTCCTCCCGTTGCCAGGTCGCACTGACACACCACCTGAGCCCAGCCTTCCCTTTTGGGGCCAGGGGAAATCTCTGCTCCCGGCCCCGGCACTGGGCGCTTTCTCAGCCGGTCAGGGAAGGTGATGCTTCACAAGAGAGGCATGAGCATTGCAGGAAAGCCTACACCACTGTAGTCTTCCCAAAGGGCAGCAAGAAGAAGCCAAGAAACTGCAGGCCCATCAGCCTCTCCTCCATCTCCCGACAGGTGACAGAACACCTCCTCCTGGATGTCATCTCCAAGGCTCTGGAATAACAGGAAGGGAAAACCATGCTTGAGGAATCTCATAGCCACCTCTGCTGCAGTGACTGGCTGGGTTTGTGCGGGGAGAGCAGTGGCTGAGTTGTCAGCTGGAGCTTCAGCGAGGCTTTGTCCCTGTCTCCCATAATATCCTCCTGAGGCAGCTCAGGGAGAGTGGGGTGGAGAAGTGGACAGTGGAGCTCCAAACTCAGAGGGTTGTGACCTCAGGGCGCCGTGCTGGGGCCAGCCTTGTTTGCCTTATTCCCCAGTGACCTGGCAGAAGGGACGGAGCTCTCCCTCAGCACGTTTGCTGATAGCACAGAAGCGGGAGCAGGGGCTGATGCACCACAAGGCTGTGCTGCCCTCCAGAGGGACCTGGACAGGCTCGACAGCCGAGCAGAGAGGGACCTAACAAAGTTGCAATTGCCTGGCAGCAACAGCTCTTTTGCGTACTGGGGTGTATACGGTCATGTGATGTCCAGTCAGGGAACCTACTAAACCTGTGTAAGTTACAGGACCGGTTCCTTAACTGTATGTAGAGAGAGTGTTTGAGATAAACGCAGAAAAACATCAAGAGCTCATGCTTGTGGCCCACTGGGGCCCAGGACACAGCATTTCCCAGTACTGATAAAAGACTGAGCAAGCCAAGCTCCACCTCATGAAAAGGATTTTCTGAATTTGAAATCTCTTCAAAACAGCAAGTGGTTTTACTGTTTTTATTTTTAAATGTTTATGCTTGTAAATAGTTTGCTTGTTTAATAAACTGTTTGTTTCCACTTTTGGCAACAGAAATCTTCTCCTGAACCAGTTGGGGAAGGGGCTGCTTGAATCTGCCTAGAGGGATGCCTTTGGAAGTTTCCTCCCAAATTTGCCCTAAATCAGGACAGTCATTCTCAGGCAAATGTCCCAAAGGGCCCTCTAAGGCGGAGTCCTGTGCAACCTCTTTGTCCCAGGGTATTTCCATTGTCTTTTCGTTGTTCGGTTTGTTCATTGACGATCCAAGCAGATAATTTAAATCACCAGCAGTATTGCAGTCGCTTTCTTCAGACGCTTGAAGCAGTGTCCCACTCTCTTTATTCTTCCTTTTGGCTTTTCTGAAATGAGATTGTTTAAGGATAGCAACTCAGCACACGGCCTTTTCAAAGACAGCTTCCCTAAGAGCCACCTTGCTCTTCATGTCTCCCTAAAGGTATCCAAGCCATTAAGGATTGGTTCACATTCAAGGGTAAGCAGCGGGGAATTATCTGTTTAAAGGCAGGAATAAGTGTCCTTTTTAATTAGCTACGTCCTCAGGTAACTTTTCACTTAACAATACATGGTAACATAGAAATCAAGAATCATTGAAATGTCAACAGCTTATTTGGTTTTCTCACAGACCTGCAAATCTTGAGGTCCCTGTACAGACCATTCTCACCTTCACTCATGACAGTGGATGGACTAAAAAGAAAAGATGACACTACGTGCTGCTGTTGGAGGTCCCAGTTGAGGCCCGACGTGGCTGGCGGGAGCGGTTGCTCCAGCGCAACGTCTCTGATGGTGTCCCCCTGCGCCTGGGCCTCTCAGCACTTGCTGTCCTCCTCCTGCTCCTGTCCTGGTGATTCCTGGACTAGAGAGGTTGATTCGAGGCTCGACGTTGCAGGGGAGGGGCAGCTGAGTCTGCAGACTGCTGGCAACGGTGTTTCTCTTTGTCGGGGCCTCTCTGCCCTTGATGGTGTGCTGCTGCTCCTCTCATGGTGACTCCTTGACCAGACAGGTGGACTTAAGGCCCGGCCTTGCTGGTGGGAGTGCCTGCGTGTGGAGTCTGGTGCGACGGTGTCTCCCTTTGCCTGGGCCTCTCTGCCCTCGGTCTTGCCCTGCTGATCCTGTCACAGTGACTCCATGACCAGATGGGTTCATTTGGGGCCTGACCTTGCTGGCGAGAGTGGCTTCGCTTGCGGACAGGCGCAGCACATCTGGAATGGACCCTGTCCTCAGGGTCGGTGGACTGGCTGAATCTTGGCCTTGATGTACTTGGGCTGCCGGTGTCTGCCAAGGAAGAAGCTGCATTCTGGGGACTCCTGTGGCTGCTGGTCCCTGGAGTTAGAGACTGGGGAGCCAGACCCGATGGCACTGCACTGCTGGAGCTCGGCCTGATGGCCTCAGATTCTGAAAGGACATGAGCAGGCTCCACTCCTCACTGTCTGATCCGGCTGGGGCCATTGAGGCCACCTCGAGGACACCATGTTGTTCCTGCACAGGGACTCGGCGCTGACAGCCGCCATGTGCGACAGGGAGCAGGAGGGCTCTGATGGCAGGGAGCCAGGTGAGGGCAAAGCAGCCCCTCCCACAGCCTGGCCCAGGGGCTGTCGGGGTGGCCAGCGTGGGGCCCAGAGCAGAGGCCAGGGGAGGCAGGAGCTGCTCAGCCAGGCCAGGGCTGGGAGCCTCCTTCCTCCTCAAGTGGGGCCCAGCTGGGCCAGGGGGCAGCTGTTGGGAGCCCCGTGCCCGCAATGGCCGCTGCTCTCCAAGGCCTCCAGCCCTGCCCATCAGCCAGGCACGCAGGCAGGGACAGAGCAGCCCTTGGGGCCGATGGTGCGGGCTGAGAGCCCCACAGAGCTGCTCATGCCCGCTGCCATTGGCTCTGTCCCCTGCAGCATGCGTGCTGTGTGGTTGTGTAGAGGCCGACCCCTGTGCTTCCCCAGGCCCTGGCAAGTGCCCCTGTGCTGCTCCTGCATTGTCCAGGGCACCCGCGGGCGTTGTTCGCGCCTGAGAGCGACCAGAACCAGTGGGGAGTGTGACAGCTCTGTTGCTCTGGGCTCGGCTGTCAGGCCAAGCCCCCTTTTTGGGCTTGGCAGAGCCCGTAGGCTCCTGGAGGGCTGGGGGCACTGCTCCGGCCCAGCCTGGCCCAGGCCTGGGAGGCCTTTGACATTGCTGATTGCCCTCACAGCCTCGTGGGCTGAGCCGGAGCTCAATGGCCCCAGCCTGACCGGACAGTCAGGACTGGAGCCTTCCCGTGGCTCCCTGGAACACGAGAGCATCAGCTCTCTGTTTCCAGCTTGGAAACACTGCCTAACCGGGTTTGCCAGTATATTTTCTTGTTAGATCCTTGAAAGGATTTAAAAGGTAATGTTGTTTGGCAACTTCTTCAAGGAACAAATACGACACGATTCTTTTCAAGAAAGGGTTTATTAGTTTGGTTTCAGTTTCCGTTTGGAATTCTTATGCTTCCTAAGACGATCCAGAAATTAATGAAAACCTAACATATTCCTAGGAGAAGTTTTTGAATCCACTACTCGCAGAAGTCTCTAAATTCACTGTTTCTCTTAAACACTTCCCTTACATCTAGTTAGCTAGCTGCTCCTGTAACAGAGAGAGATGCAGTGGTTTACCTGGCTGGACATCACAACATCATGTTACACACACCAGTATACTAACAACCTTTTGTTCCCTGACAGTTACAAAGCTTCAGGCTCTTCTGGAGGTCCTGAATTAATTTTGCATGCACATCCATAGCCGTGTTCCCTCCCCATGCTCAGCATTCAGCCACAGTTACCAGGGAACAGATGTTCCATACTCACCTCAAGCAATAATCTACATCTGTCTTCCCAACCCACTTTGTCTTCACTGAGCTCTACAGATCTACAAAAAATAACTTTGGGCCCTCTGCACAAAACAAAACACAACACCAATCAATAGGGTTCAACCCTTCTGATTCTGCTGCTGCTCCCAGCAGTCATGAATGAACAACACAACAGTCATGTCAGAAGCTCTATTCTTCACGTCCCTCCTATTCTCTTGCCCCCCACCACATGTCGGCTCCAACAGAAATGTTCCCTACTGCAGCCTGGTGTACTAAGAAAAATGAAAGGCAGCAGCTGTCTCCCTGAACATGCTGAAATCTAAATGGCAGTGAAACAGCAGCTCTTGCATTAAATGCTCAGCAGCAGGATCCCACAGCTGCCCCCAGAAGTGCTGCCTGCCAAGGGCTGACATCTCCATTCTAACACACCCCGCAAATCAGACGGGCTGGAAGATTGCAGGGCAGTAACTGTATGAACACAGCCATACATTTCATCAGCGTTATCTAACAAGTCTCAAGAAAGGAACGTCATTTAAGCCTGTCTTGAGACTATAGTCTACAAAATAGAACAAGCAATTGTTTTGGCGGCCTGTGTAATTTTTTGGGGCTGTGTATGTTTTCTTTTGTTGTTGTTGTCTTTGTTTTTAAATAGAAAATTCACTGGCTTCAGAAGAGAAAGCCCCAGATTCATTAGGATGAAGAACTGCATGGACATATGTCGCTGACAAGAGCACTCGGCATTCCTAACAGGAACACCAGAAAGACAGGAAAAAGTTAAAGGTGATAGACCTACCTGAAAGGATCCCAAATGTCTTGGTAACCTGTCTAGTGACTATTTTTTTGCTAAGCTCTACAAGTTCCTATAGCTATGAGGCAATTATCTGAAAGAAAAGAAAGGCAGAAAGCTGCTCAGCCTTTATTTTTTACCAGGACTGTCTCATGGGATCTACCACAACTTTGACCACAAGTAAGGATGGCAAATTTTGGCTACAGAGCATTCATAACCGGGAGGCATTTTTTCCTCCTTACTCAAGTCCAGTAAGGGTTCAAAAGGGAAAAATATACAAAAGGGGCTGAACAAGTTGTGTCTTACCTCTTAGGCATTCGTCATCTATGGAGAAGAAGAAAACTCTAGCACTTTCTGTGCGTGGTAGAGAAAGAACCCTAGACAAGTACAAAGGGGTTTTAGCATGCTAAAAGGTCCTATCAAATGCCATGAGCACAAGTTAGAGCTGTAGTGCCTCAGAGAAATGGTGTACACGGAAGAGCTCTACTCCATAGTATGCAAATAAAGCCTTCTATTAAGAAAACCCCACTTTTTTACAAGAAAATTGACTATGTCTTTGCCTTTTGGCAAAACTCAGTTTGGGGTTGGCCAAACCAAAACAACCCAGTCCATTTCTTGTGCTCAACTTCTCTCTCTTCACATTCAACTTCACATCGGATGGGCTGCTGGGACTCTGGACTCCGAGCAGCACCAGTGGTTTTCCAAGATGATTTTCCTTGCTCAGAGGTGTGCAGTGTCAGTTTCCCATTTTCTCAGTGCTGCCATTAATATTCCCACAGCATCCAACTACTACAGCCAAGCAGACAACAAATACAAATGGAACTTGCCTTTCTTGGTGCTTTTCAAGTTCTGACATCTCAGGCTCATCAGCAGCCCCAGACGGGATGTCTTGGAAATGTGAATCCTGTTGCCACCTGACGTTTTCCGGTTGTATCGTTCCAAGTACGTAAGGCTCTGCAAAACCAGCACCAAAACAGAAAGCAAGTCAAAACCAGATTATTTCTCTGCTTGCCAGGAAAAATTCCTCTTTTCAAGTGAAATATTTACTGGGGAAGACAGATTTAGGAAGGACAAAATCTTCTCCTCCCTGATTTTCTGAGCCTTAGCTCTGCTCCAGGATTTTCCACTTTGTTCTAGGCATCTCCTAGGTATTCTTAAACATTTAGCATCACATCCAGAAGACAGTGAATAGCTTCTGAATTCAGCACAAGTGTGGTGGGCTTGTTGCTTTGTGTTGTTGTTTTTTAATATTTCGGATAACTTGGCACTGTTTCCTTTCATTCCTACCTGACTGTGACTTGATTCCTTCATCTGCATTTCATAAGGCCTTATTTTATCTGAGCTTAGGACACCTCAATGATCCTTCAGTGTCATTCAGTTTCACTTTTCTGAAGGTCCAGGAATAGAATTCAGTAACTAGCAGAATGTTCATGGAGCTTGGGATCAACTCCAGGATTTTGTTCCTCCCTCTACCTTAACACACATTTTCCTTAAAATCCTGTTGGCTTCCATGTAACTTGGTATGACTGCTGTGCCACCTTTTTCCCTGCTTGAGAAGTTTAGGGGAAGCTTTTTCACCACTCTGCAAAAATCCCAATGCCTTCTCAAGGTGTGCCTTTCAAAATTCCTGAGATGCAAGCAGGAGTTACCTCTCATTAATCTCCCACAACCTTGGCAAGTAGAAATGAAGATCAAAATGCTTCAGCAGAAGTACTGACTTCTGCTGCTGATCATTCTCTGGATTATGACCTTCTTTACACCGTATTGCTCTACAGTGCCTGCCAGAAGCTGTTCCTTAGAAATGGCTCCATTAGGAGGGTTCTGCTGTTACCTTCTTTGATGCCCAACTCCTCTGTGTCTCCAAAAAAGGAGAACTGGAAAGCACTGGACTCCTGAGTTCTGTCGTTTTCAGGCAAAGGTCCCAGACGTTCGTCTGGGGCAGAGTCCTGTGCATCCTCTTTGTCCCAGCCTATTTCCACTGTCTTTTCCGGTTTGATCTTTGAAGGTCCAAGCAAGTGTTTTAAATCAGCAGCAGTGTCGCAATCGATTTCTTCAGACACTTAAAACAGTGTCTCACTCTCTTCTTTCTCCCTCCGCTTTACTGAAGAAAGGCTTTTCTGAAATGAGATTGTTTAAGGATAGCAACTCAGCACACGGCCTTTTCAAAGACAGCTTCCCTAAGAGCCACCTTGCTCTTCATGTCTCCCTAAAGGTATCCAAGCCATTAAGGATTGGTTCACGTTCAAGGGCAAGCAGTGGGGAAATATCTGTCTAAAGGCAGGAATGAGTGTCCTCTTTAATCAGCTATGTCCTTAAGTGACTTTTCCCTTCACAATACATGGTAACATAGAAATCAAGAATCATAGAAAGAAATGCCAACTAATTCGGTTATCCCACAGACCTGCAAATCTCGAGGTGCCTGTCTTGACCCTTCTCACCTTCACTTACGGCAGCAAACAGAGGGACTAGAAAGAGAAGATGACACTACGTGCTGCTGTCGGAGGTCCCAGTTGAGGCCCGACGTGGCTGGCGGGAGCGGTTGCTCCAGCGCGACGTCCGCGACGGTGTCCCCCTGCGCCTGGGCCTCTCAGCACTTGCTGCTCTCCTCCTGCTCCTGTCCTGGCGACTCCTGGACCGGAGAGGTTGATCTGAGGCCCGACGTTGCACGCAGGAGCGGCTGCGTCTGGGGGACGCCCCTGAGGACGTTTCCCTTCGCCTGGGCCTCTCTGCCCTCGACGTTCTCCTGCTGCTCCTGTCATGGCAACTTCTCGACCGGGCAGGTGGACTCTGGGCATGAGCTTGCTGCCGGGAGCGGCTGTGTCTGCGGGAAGCCCGCGATGGTGTCTCCCTTTGCCTGCGCCTCTCTGCACTTGATGTTCTCCTACTGCTCCCGTCATGGCGACTCCGCGACCGGACGGCTCCATCTGAGGCCCGCCTCTGCTGGTGAGAGCGCCTTCGCCTGCGGTCAGGCCCAGCACGTCTGGAATGGACCCTGTCCTCAGGGCCCGTCCAGCTGCTGGATCTTGCCCTTGGTGTGCGTGGGCTGCCGGTGTCTGCCAAGGAAGAAGCTGCATGCCGGGGGCTTCTGTGGCTGCTGGTCCCTGGAGTTGGAGACTGGGGAGCCAGACCCGATGGCACTGCACCGCTGGAGCTCGGCCTGATGGCCTCGGATTCTGAAAGGACATGAGCAGGCTCCAGTCCTGACTGTCTGATCAGGCTGGGGCCATTGAGCTCTGGCTGCTCATCCCTGGGGGCTGTAAAGCCAAACAGGAATGTCAGAGGCCTGCCAGGCCATGCCCGACCAGAGCACTGCCCCCAGCCCTCCAGGAGCCCATGGGCTTTGCCGTGCCCGGCCTGGGCACTGGCCCCAGCCCAGGGACACCCGCCTGCTTTGCCTCATACCTGTGCCGAGACCAGCACAGCTCTCACACTCCCAGCGGGTTGTCCTCACTCTCAGGCCAGAGCAGCGCCTGTGGGTGCCCTCGGCAGCACAGGAGGAGCACAGGAGCAGCTTCCAGGGCCTGGGGAAGCAAATGGGTTGATGGCTCTGAGAACAAAGTGTCCCAGCACGGGATTGTCCAGCCGAGCTCCTCTGGCTCCTTCCGCTTTCAGCCCTTCCTGAGACACAGGTTCCCTGCAGAGCCCCGGGTGCAGCTTCCCAACTCACCCTTCTTCCTCTGCCTCCTCCCTGCCTCCTGGGTAAAGGCATTCCCTGGCATTGCACCTGCTGTGCCGCTCTCTCAGATCCGCGAAGGCGTCGTTGTCCTCCCATGTTGGCAGTCTGATGGGGAAAGGAAAAAGCTGATGTGTTTCTGCTGCCCTGCCCCTATGGACGTAACAGGGTGTCCCTGCTCTTCCTCCAATGCTTTTCCAAGTCCCGTGAGAAGCAGAAGTCCAGACTCCCTGTGTAATAAATAGAGACCCTTTTGTTCGCCTAAACATGTAAGATATGATGCTTTGCAAAACTATGCTTTGTGTAATAGGGATGAGGTTGAAGGCTGCTGCTGACGTCTGTATAATTATGAGAACAGCCTTGCAAGCTCTCTTGAATTCCAGAAAGTTAAGCCACTCAGATAAGCCTTAAAAGGAGAACAGTGAGGAAAGGTCAAAAGAGGAAGACTCCTGATCTTCATCCTACGACCACCAGAAGGCAAAAAGCGACCACCAGTGACCGGAGGCACATGCGCAGAGACACCCGAGAAAGGACACGTAACCCAGAAGCCGGACCACTTAAAAGGGAAGACACGGAAATCAGACGTGCGGCAGCCGAAGGAGTAGAGACTCCCCTGCCGCCCAGCGCTGATTTTTTTTTTGCTTATTGCTTGCTTGCTGTAATTAATAAAATTTTTACCATATCACTCTCTTGAGTGCGTTCATAACACCAGGATGGGGCTGGCTTGGACTACTGGGGCAGGGCCTGTCTTACACTCCCTGTCTTGTGAGCCCCGCAGAAGGACACCAACCTGAAGGGGATGCGGATTCCCATGATGAACATTTCGACAGCGAACATCTCATCGTCTCTGCAGAGGGGGCAGCGGAAGGAGAAAAGACCAGCACGCATGGCCTGTCCCTGCAGGGCAAACAGAAGCAGTGTGAGCCAGGCCCTGGTGCTGCTGAGCACCTGCTGTGTCCCAGGCCTGAGGGCATGGCTCCCACCTGGAGGCAGTCCCTGTGGAACCAGGCTCTTTGGCACGTCGGGCACACTATGGTGTTGAAGGTCATTGTGTCCTCCACTGGCTCCATGCAGATGGGGCATTCGGTGCCCGGCTCTGGAGTCACCTGCACGATCTGCTCTGGACGGTGCTCAGGGCAGTAGGACCTGGGGGCAAAAGGACGGGCATAATGAGAAAGACTTGGTCCTTCCCCAAGGGTGGCCAGAAGGGGAGAGGAGTTACCTGTATGAGGCAATGTACTGTGTAACACAGCCGCCCTCCTTGGCACAGGGCAGGTGGAACCATCTGTTGCAGTCTTCCTCGCAGCACATGATGGTGGCCCCGCTCTGGCCGCAGACGCAGCAGTGCTGGAATGAGCCAGGCAGCCCCATCAGCGGCAGCCTGGGGGCATCCCCAGGGCTGCGGGCAGGGCGCAGGATGGGGCCGCTGCTGCCTCTCAGCCCACAGAGCCAGCTGGTGGAGGAAGCTCCTGTGCCAGGGACTCTGTGGAGCTGCTGGGAGCCAGACTTTGTGCCACAGCCGGCTGCATGCCCGGCCTTTCTTGCTGGGGGTCTGGGCTAAGCTCTGGCCAACCTCTCCTGGTACAAATGTCCCTGCTCTTTTGCCAGGCTCTCACCTTCTGTGCTGCCCGCCTGACTGCACATTTGATATCTTCAGGAAGATAGCCCCGGAGTCCAACATGTTTCTTTTCTTGCCGGAAAAGAAGAGTGGCAAAATACTGCAGAAAAGGGGAAGAGGTGATGAAGACAGGGTGGCAGGGACTGCCCATTGCAATGCTGGAGGGAGTGCCCGGAGCCACTAACCAGGCAGAACATGTGGGCACAGAGCCCGTATTTCTCCCGTCTGTTTCCGCAGGTGTCCGGGTCGGCCTCTACGCGGCGACACAACACGCATGCTGCAGGGGACAGAGCCAATGGCAGCGGGCATGAGCAGCTCTGTGGGGCTCTCAGCCCGCACCATCGGCCCCAAGGGCTGCTCTGTCCCTGCCTGCGTGCCTGGCTGATGGGCAGGGCTGGAGGCCTTGGAGAGCAGCGGCCATTGCGGGCAAGGAGCTCCCAACAGCTGCCCCCTGGCCCAGCTGGGCCCCACTTGAGGAGGAAGGAGGCTCCCAGCACTGGCCTGCCTGAGAAGCTCCTGCCTCCCCACACCTCTGCTCTGGGCCCCACGCTGGCCACCCCGACAGCCCCTGGGCCAGGCTGTGGGAGGGCTGCTTTGCCCTCACCTGGCTCCCTGCCATCAGGGCCCTCCTGCTCCCTGTCACACATGGCGGCTGTCAGCGCTGAGTCCCTGTCCAGGAACGCCGCTGTCTCCGCCAGGTGCTGGTTCTCTCTCTCTGTGGGAGAAAGAAGAGTGATGGGAGTTTGCAGAACAGGCCCAGAGCTACGAGGGTGCTACTCCCTGGTCAGCCCTGCGTGAGCCCTGCTCCTGTCCGCCTTCTGCTCCCGTTGTCGCGTTGAGGAACACCGCCGTCTCCTCTGGATATTCCTCCGCTGATTCTGGGAAGGGAGAGGCAGGTGAGCCTGCAGCACAGGCCCAGAGCCCCGAGGTGTGGGGCCGCTACGGTCCCTGGGCAGCTGCTTCCCTGCCTTACCTTCTCCTCCCGTTGCCAGGTCGCACTGACACACGGCCTGAGCCCAGCCTTCCCTTTTGGGGCTTTGGTCGCACGCGTCACAATGGCCACTCTGACATCAGCATCTTGCTCCCAAGATTCAGGCAGCCATGGCCTCAGTTGCCCAGCAACCACTTGAGGCCACCCCCTTGGGAACCCAGGTTCTGAGATGGTTCCAAGCCTTTGGTCAGCACGGAACCAGGCCAGAGACTCCTGCAGCAAGTGCAGGGTCCAATCTCAGGCTCTAAGGCAGCCATCGAGGGTGGCACTGTAGGCAGAAAGGTGCTGTTCAGGCACGGCCACGCCAGGGCTCCTGTCCCCGGCAGTCGGTTGCCCAGAGAGCTTGTGCAGAGTCTCTTGCACTGCACAGATTCCAAACCTGCTCTTGGTGCACCAACGTTTTCCTCAAGACCTCTCTGCAGTAAACTGAGATGAACCTGATTTCATGCCCATGCTGATCACTGTTGGGAACAGGAGATAAAGCTGGGGACCACTGCAGCTGCCTCCCAACCTCAATTCTCCTGTCATCTAACCATCTAATGAATTTGACATTTCATATTAAGTGGAAAAATTGGTATTAAGCTCCTGAGAAAGCTCATTCTTTACACTCACTCGATGGACACCCGGGAAATTCAATAAAAGATTACCTTGTATCTGACTGGAGAGCTTGCAACAGTACTCAGCTCAGGAGTCAAATGCTTTTCCCACATTAAAGAACTTTGTCAGCTTGGTCCATGCTTTCCTTCTAGCAAATATTTTGAAAAAAGTCACGACGGGACACACACAAACAGTTCTTGTAGAGTTTTCGCATTCACGTCTTTGCAAACACGCTCCTGCAAAGTGCAGATCATTGACTGCTAGAACAGTCAGCGGGATCCCAGGGAAACAGGGCAGGGGCTGACAAGCAGAGATACCCTGCACCTGCCTGATGCTGGGGCACCGGGACTTCATCCATGTTCCTGTCTCCAGGGGAGAGCCCCCTTGGGTGGAAAACAATGCCTTCACTGAACTAGGAGGGAGGCACAGCAGGTGCAATGCCAGGGAATGCCTTTACCCAGGAGGCAGGGTGGAGGCAGAAGGAAAGGGGAGAGTTGGGAAGCTGCACCCGGGGCTCTGCAGGGAACCTGTGTCTCGGCAAGGCATTGAAGCAGAAGGAGCCAGAAGAGCTCAGCCATGCAATCCCGAGCTGTGGACACTTTGTCCTCAGCACCAGGAACCCGTTTGCTTCTCCAGGCCCTGCGAACTGCTCCGGTGCCGCTCCCGCAAGTTATGCATCGACACAGAGCCACCGACTCTTTCTCAACCCTTTTCAGCACTGGACAGCAGCACACAGTAAAATACTGTCTCTGCTGCACAATCTAATTACTAAAAGTCTAATTATTCAAAGTCCTGCAAAGAAGCAACTTACATTCAAAGCATACACACCAAAAACCCCAAACCCTGGTACAAATCTTGAATTGGCACAAGAAACATGTTCCTATTCAGAAACACAGGCTAACACTTTTGGCCAATATTTTTTCCTATTAGATCTTTGAATGGATTTCAAAAGTAACATTGTCTGGCAAGTTCTTCAAGGAACAAGCAGGAAACACGTGTGAACTCTAAAAGAAGATTTATTGGCTTGCTTTCACATTCCTTTTGGAATCCCTATGCTTCATCCAGCATGCCAGAAAATGGTGAAAATCCAACTTCATATTAGGAGAAGTTTCTGAATTTGCAGTTTGCCTCAAAGACTTTCTTTACACAGTTAAGGAACTGGTTCTGTAACTTACAGAGATTGAGTGGTTCCCATGACTGGACATCACCACGTGACCTTATACATTCCAATATGCAAAACAACTATTCTTGCCTAGCAATTACAAAGCTTCAAGCTCTTCTAGAGGCTTTGTCCTGAGCAACTTCATTAGGTCCCTCTCTGCTCGGCTGTCGAGCCTGTCCAGGTCACTCTGGAGGGCAGCACAGCCTTGTGGTGCATCAGCCTCTGCTCCCGCTTCTGTGCTATCAGCAAACGTGCTGAGGGAGCGCTCCGTCCCTTCTGCCAGGTCACTGGGGAATAAGGCAAACAAGGCTGGCCCCAACACGGCCCCCTGAGGTCACAACCCTCTGAGTTTGGAGCTCCACTGTCCACTTCTCCACCCCACTCTTCCTCAGCTGCCTCAGGAGCATGTTATGGGAGGCAGGGACAAAGCCTCGCTGAAGTTCCGGCTGACAACTCAGCCACTGCTCTCCCCGCACAAACCCAGCCAGTCACTGCAGCAGAGGTGGCTATGCTATGAGATTCCTCAAGCATGGTCTTCCCTTCCTGTTATTCCAGAGCGTTGGAGATGACATCCAGGAGGAGGTGTTCTGTCACCTGTTGGGAGATGGAGGAAAGGCTGATGGGCCTGCAGTTTCTTGCCTCCTTCTTGGTGCCCTTTGGCAAGACTGCAGTGATGTAGGCTTGCCTGCAATGCTCATGCCTCTCTGGTGGAGCATCACCTTCCCTGACCGGCTGAGAAAGTGCCCAGTGCTGGGGCCAGGAGCAGAGATTTCCCTTGGCCCCAAAAGGGAAGGCTGGGCTCAGGCCATGTGTCAGTGCGACCTGGCAACGGGAGGAGAAGGTAAGGCAGGGAAGCAGCTGCCCAGGGACCAGAGGAGCCCCACACCTCGGGGCTCTGGGCCTGTGCTGCAGGCTCACCTGCCTCTCCCTTCCCAGAATCAGCGCAGGAACATCCAGAGGAGACCGCGGTGTTCCTCAACGCAACAACGGGAGCAGAAGGCGGACAGGAGCAGGGCTGACACAGGGCTGACCAGGGAGTAGCACCCTCGTGGCTCTGGGCATGTCCTGCAAATTCCCCACACCCTTCTTCCTTCCACAGAGAAAGACAGGACCAGCACCTGGCAGAGACAGCGGCGTTCCTGGACAGGGACTCAGCGCTGACAGTTCTCATGTGCAAGAAGAAGCAGGAGGGCCCTGATGGCAGGGAGCCAGGTGAGGGCAAAGCAGCCCTCCCACAGCCTGGCCCAGGGGCTGTCGGGGTGGCCAGCGTGGGGCCCAGAGCAGAGGCCAGGGGAGGCAGGAGCTGCTCAGCCAGGCCAGGGCTGGGAGCCTCCTTCCTCCTCAAGTGGGGCCCAGCTGGGCCAGGGGGCAGCTGTTGGGAGCCCCGTGCCCGCAATGGCCGCTGCTCTCCAAGGCCTCCAGCCCTGCCCATCAGCCAGGCACGCAGGCAGGGACAGAGCAGCCCTTGGGGCCGATGCTGCGGGCTGAGAGCCCCACAGAGCTGCTCATGCTCGCTGCCATTGGCTCTGTCCCCTGCAGCATGCCTGCTGTGTCGTCCTGTAAAGGCCGACCCCTGCGTTTCCCCAGGCCCTGGCAAGTGCCCCTCTGCTGCTCCTGCACTGCCCAGGGCACCCACAGGTGTTGCTCGTGCCTGACAGCGACCAGAACCAGCGGGGAGTGTGACAGCTCTGTTGCTCTGGGCACGGCTGTCAGGCCAGGCCCCCTGGGCAGGGGGCAGTGTCCTTTTGGGCTTGGCAGAGCCCGTAGGCTCCTGGAGGGCTGGGGGCACTGCTCCGGCCCAGCCTGGCCCAGGCCTGGGAGGCCTTTGACATTGCTGATTGCCCTCACAGCCTCCAGGGCTGAGCCGGAGCTCAATGGCCCCAGCCTGACCGGACAGTCTGGACTGGAGCCTTCCCGTGGCTCCCCGGAACCCGAGAGCATCAGCGCCAGCTCGGAAACACTGCCTAACCGGGTTTGCCAATAGTTTTTCTTGTTAGATCCTTGAAAGGATTTAAAAGGTAAGGTTGTTTGGCAACTTCTTCAAGGAACAAATAGGACACGATTCTTTTCAAGAAAGGGTTTATTAGTTTGGGTTCAGTTTCCGTTTGGAATTCTTGTGCTTCCTTAGACGATCCAGAAATTAATGAAAATCTGACATATTCCTAGGAGAAGTTTTTGACTAATCCACTACTCGCAGAAGTCTCTAAATTCACTGTTTCTCTTAAACACTTCCCTTACATCTAGTTAGCTAGCTGCTCCTGTAACACACAGAGATGCAGTGGTTTACCTGGCTGGACATCACAACATCATGTTACACACACCAGTATACTAACAACCTTTTGTTCCCTGACAGTTCCAAAGTTTCAGGCTCTTCTGGAGGTCCTGAATGAATTTTGCATGCACACCCATAGCCGTGTTCCCTCCCCATGCTCAGCATTCAGCCACAGTTACCAGGGAACAGATGTTCCATACTCACCTCAAGCAATAATCTACATCTGTCTTCCCAACCCACTTTTTCTTCACTGAGCTCTACAGATCTACAAAAAATAACTTTGGGCCCTCTGCACAAAACAAAACACAACACCAATCAATAGGGTTCAACCCTTCTGATTCTGCTGCTGCTCCCAACAATCATGAATGAACAACACAATGGTCAAGTCAGAAGCTCTATTCTTCACGTCCCTCCTATTCTCTTGCCCCCCACCACATGTCGGCTCCAGCAGAAATGTTCCCTACTGCAGCCTGGTGTACTAAGAAAAATGAAAGGCAGCAGCTGTCTCCCTGAACATGCTGAAATCTAAATGGCAGTGAAACAGCAGCTCTTGCATTAAATGCTCAGCAGCAGGATCCCACAGCTGCCCCCAGAAGTGCTGCCTGCCAAGGGCTGAGATCTCCATTCTGACACACCCTGTAAATCAGACAGGCTGGAAGATTGCAGGGCAGTAACTGTATGAACACAGCCATACATTTCATCAGCGTTATCTAACAAGTCTCAAGAAACAAACGTCATTTAAGCCTGACTTGAGACTATATTCTACAAAATAGAACAAGCAATTGTTTTGGCAGCCTGTGTAATTGCTAGGGGCTGTGTATGTTTTCTTTTGTTGTTGTTGTCTCTGTTTTTAAATAGAAAATTCACTGAGTTCAGAAGAGAAAGCCCCAGGTTCATTAGGATGAAGAACCGCACGCACATATGTCACTGACAAGAGCACTCGGCATTCCTCAGATTAACACCAGAGAGACAGGAAAAAGTTAAAGGTGATAGACCTACCTGAAAGGATCCCAAATGTCTCGGTAACCTGTCTAGTGACTATTTTTTTGCTAAGCTCTAAAAGTTCCTATAGCTATGAGGCAATTATCTGAAAGAAAGGAAAGGCAGAAAGCTGCTCAGCCTTTATTTTTTACCAGGACTCTCTCATGGGATCTACCGCAACTTTGACCACAAGAGAGGATGGCAAATTTTGACTACAGAGCATTCATAACCAGGCAGCATTTTTTCCTCCTTACTCAAGTCCAGTAAGGGTTTAAAAGGGAAAAATATACAAAAGGGGCTGAAGAAGTTGTGTCGTACCTCTTAGACGTTCATTATCTTTGGAGAAGAAGGAAACTCTAGCACTTTCTGTGCGTGGTAGAGAAAGAACCCTAGACAAGTACAAAGGGGTTTTAGCATCCTAAAAGGTCCTATCAAATCCCATGAGCACGAGTTAGAGCTGTAGTGCCTCAGAGAAATGGTATACATGGAAGAGCTCTACTCCATAGTATGCAAATAAAGCCTTCTATTAAAAAAACCCCCACTTATACAAGAAAACGGACTGTGTCTTTGCCTTTTGGCAAAACTCAGTTTGGGGTTGGCCAAACCAAAACAACCCAGTCCATTTCTTGTGCTCAACTTCTCTCTCTTCACATTCAACTTCACATCGGATGGGCTGCTGGGACTCTGGACTCCGAGCAGCACCAGTGGTTTTCCAAGATGATTTTCCTTGCTCAGAGGTGTGCAGTCTCAGTTTCCCATTTCCTCAGTGCTGCCATTAATATTCCCACAGCATCCAACTACTACAGCCAAGTAGACAACAAATACAAATGGAACTTGCCTTTCTTGGTGCTTTTCAATTTCTGACATCTCAGGCTCATCAGCACCCCCAGAAGGGATGTCTTGGAAATGTGAATCCTCTTGCCACCTGACTTTTTCCAGTTTTATCGTTCCAAGCACGTGAGGCTCTGCAAAACCAGCACCAAAAGAGAAAGAAAGCCAAAACCAGATTATATCTCTGCTTGCCAGGAAAACTTCCTTCTTTCAAGCGAAATATTTACACAGGGAAAGACAGATTTAGGAAGGACAGAATCTTCTCCTCCCTGATTTTCTGAGCTGTAGCTCTGCTCCAGGATTTTCCACTTTGTTCAAGGCATCTCCTATGTATTCTTCAACATTTATCATTGCATCCAGAAGACAGTGAATAGCTTCTGAATTCAGCACAAGTGTGGGGGGCTTGTTGCTTTGTGTTGTTGTTTCTTAATATTTTGGATAACTTGGCACAGCTTCCTTTCATTCCTACCTGACTGTGACTTGATTAAATATTCCTTCATCTTCATTTCATAAGGCCTTATTTTATCTGAGCTTAGGACACCCCGATGATCCTTCAGTGTCATTCAGTTTCACTTTCCTGAAGGTCCAGGTATAGAATTCACTAACTAACAGAATGGTCACTGAGCTTGGGGTCAACTCCAGGATTTTGTTCCTCCCTCCACCTCAACACCCATTTTTCTTAAAATCTTGTTGCGTTCCATGTAACTTGGTATGACTGCTGTGTCACCTTTTTCCCTGTTTGAGAAGTTCAGGGGATGACAACAAGCTTTTTCACCACTCTGCAAAAATCCCAATGCCTTCTCAAGGCGTGCCTTTCAAAATTCCTGAGATGCAAGCAGGAGTTACCTCTCATTAATCTCCCACAACCTTGGCAAGTAGAAATGAAGATCAAAATGCTTCAGCATAAGTACTGACTTCTGCTGCTGATCATCCTCTGCATTATGACCTTCTTTACACCATATTGCTCTACAGTGCCTGCCAGAAGCCGTTCCTTAGAAATGGCTCCGTTAGGAGGGTTCTGCTGTTACCTTCTTTGATGCCCAACTCCTCTGTGTCTCCAAAGAAGGAAAACTTGAAAGCACTCGACTCCTGAGTTCTGTCGGTTTCAGGCAAAGGTCCTGGACGTTCGTCTGGGCAGAGTCCTGCGCATCCTCTTTGTCCCAGGCTATTTCCACTGTCTTTTCTGGTTTGATCTTTGAAGGTCCAAGCAAGTCTTTAAAATCAGCAGCAGTGTCGCAATCGATTTCTCCAGACACTTGAGGCAGTGTCTCACTCTCTTCTTTCTTCTTCCGCTTTACTGAAGGAAGGCTTTACTGAAATGAGATTGTTTAAGGATAGCAACTCAGCACACGGCCTTTTCAAAGACAGCTTCCCTAAGAGCCACCTTGCTCTTCATGTCTCCCTAAACGTATCCAAGCCATTAAGGACTGGTTCACGTTCAAGGGTAAGCGGTGGGGAAATATCTGTCTAAAGGCAGCAATGAGTGTCCTTCTTAATTAGCTATGTCCTTAAGTGGCTTTTCCCTTAACAGTACAGGATAACAGAAATCAAGAATCATAGAAATGCCAAGAGCTAATTCGGGTTTTCCCACAGACCTGCAAATCTCGAGGTCCCTGTATTGACCCTTCTCACCTTCATTTACGGCAGCAAACAGAGGGACTAAAAAGAAAAGATGACACTACGTGCTGCTGTTAGAGGTCCGAGTTGAGGCCCGACGTGGCTGGCGGGAGCGGTTGCTCCTGCGCGAGGTCCCCGACGGTGTCCCCCTGCACCTGGGCGTCTCAGCACTTGCTGCTGTCCTCCTGCTCCTGTCCTGGTGACTCCTGGATTGGACAGGTTGATTTGAGGCCCGACGTTGCGGGCAGGAGCGGCTGCGTCTGGGGGACGTCCCTGAGGATGTCTCCCTTTGCCTGGGCCTCTCTGCCCTCGATGTTCTCCTGCTGCTCCTGTCTCGGCAACTCCTCGACCGGGCAGGTGGACTCTGGGCATGAGCTTGCTGCCGGGAGCGGCTGTGTCTGCGGGAAGCCCGCGACGGTGTCTCCCTTTGCCTGGGCCTCTCTGCACTTGATGTTCTCCTGCTGCTCCTGTCATGGCGACTCCGTGACCGGACGGCTCCATCTGAGGCCCGCCTTTGCTGGTGAGAGCGGCTTCGCCTGCGGTCAGGCCCAGCACGTCTGGAACGGACCCTGTCCTCAGGGCCCGTCCAGCTGCTGGATCTTGCCCTTGGTGTGCGTGGGCTGCCGGTGTCTGCCAAGGAAGAAGCTGGATGCCGGAGGCTTCTGTGGCTGCTGGTCCCTGGAGTTGGAGATTGGGGAGCCAGACGCGATGGCACTGCGCTGCTGGAGCTTGGCCTGATGGCCTCAGATTCTGAAAGGCCATGAGCAGGCTCCGGTCCTGACTGTCTGATCAGGCTGGGGCCATTGAGCTCCGGCTCATCCCTGGGGGCTGTAAGGCCAAACAGGAATGTCAGAGGCCTGCCAGGCCTGGACCAGGCCATGCCCGACCACAGCACTGCCCCCAGCCCTCCAGGAGCCCATGGGCTTTGCCGTGCCCAGCCTGGGCACTGGCCCCAGCCCAGGGATACCCGCCTGCTTTGCCTCATACCCGTGCCGAGACCAGCACAGATGTCACACTCCCAGTGGGTTGTCCTCGCTCTCAGGCCAGAGCAGCGCCTGTGGGTGCCCTCAGCAGCACAGGAGGAGCACAGGAGCAGCTTCCAGGGCCTGGGGAAGCAAACGGGTTGATGGCTCTGAAGACAAAGTGTCCCAGCACGGGATTGTGCAGCCGAGCTCCTCTGGCTCCTTCTGCTTTGATGCCTTCCCGAGACACAGGTTCCCTGCAGAGCCCCGGGTGCAGCTTCCCAACTCACCCCTCTTCCTCTGCCTCCTCCCTGCCTCCTGGGTAAAGGCATTCCCTGGCATTGCACCTGTTGTGCCTCTCTCCAAGATCTGCAAAGGCATTGTTGTCCTCCCATGTTGGCAGTCTGATGGAGAAAGGAAAAGCTGATGTGTTTCTGCTGCCCTGACCCCATGGAGGTAACAGGGTGTCCCTGCTCTTCCTCCAATGCTTTTCCAAGTCCCGTGAGAGGCGGAAATCCCGACTCCCTGTGTAATAAATAGAGACCCTTTTGTTCGCCTAAACATGTAAGATATGATGCTTTGCAAAACTATGCTTTGTGTAATAGGGATGAGGTTGAAGGCTGCTGCTGACGTCTGTATAATTATGAGAACAGCCTTGCAAGCTCTCTTGAATTCCAGAAAGTTAAGCCACTCAGATAAGCCTTAAAAGGAGAACAGTGAGGAAAGGTCAAAAGAGGAAGACTCCTGATCTTCATCCTACGACCACCAGAAGGCAAAAAGCGACCACCAGTGACCGGAGGCACATGCGCAGAGACACCCGAGAAAGGACACGTAACCCAGAAGCCGGACCACTTAAAAGGGAAGACACGGAAATCAGACGTGCGGCAGCCGAAGGAGTAGAGACTCCCCTGCCGCCCAGCGCTGATTTTTTTTTTGCTTATTGCTTGCTTGCTGTAATTAATAAAATTTTTACCATATCACTCTCTTGAGTGCGTTCATAACACCAGGATGGGGCTGGCTTGGACTACTGGGGCAGGGCCTGGCACAGCACAGCACTTACACTCCCTGTCTTGGGAATCACACTGAAGGACACAAACCTGATGGGGGTTCGGATCCCGATAAAGAACACTTCGACAAGAAATGTGTCACGGTCTCTGCAGAGGGGGCAGCAGAAGGACAAAAGACCAGCACACATGGCCTGTCCCTGCAGGGCAAACAGAAGCAGTGTGAGCCAGGCCCTGGTGCTGCTGAACACCTGCTGTGTCCCAGGCCTGAGGGCAGGGCTCCCACCTGGAGGCAGTCCCTGTGGAACCAGGCTCTTTTGCACGCCGGGCACACTATGGTGTTGAAGGTCTTTCTATCCTCCACTGGTTCCATGCAGATGGGGCATTCGGTGCCCGGCTCTGGAGTCACCTGCACGTCCTGCTCTGGACGGTGCTCAGGGCAGTAGGACCTGGGGGTAAAAGGACGGGCATAATGAGAAAGACTTGGTCCTTCCCTGGGGGTGGCCAGAAGGGGAGAGGAGCTACCTGAATGGAATAATGTACTGCGTGACACAGCCGCCCTCCTTGGCACAGGGCAGGTGGAACCATCTGTCGCAGCCTTCCCTGCAGCACATGATGGTGGCCCCGCTCTGGCCACAGACGCAGCAGTGCTGGAATGAGCCAGGCAGCCCCATCAGCGGCAGCCTTGGGACCTCCCCAGGCAGCCCCAGGGCCCCGGGCAGGGCTCGAGATGTGGCTGCTGCTGGCTCTCAGCCCACAGAGCCAGCTGGTGAGGGAAGCTCCTGTGCCAGAGGCTCCACGGAGCTGCTGGGAGCCAGGCTTTGTCCCACAGCCGGCTGCATGGCCGGCCTTTCTTGCTGGGGGTCTGGGCTAAGCTCTGGCCAGCCTCTCCTGGCACAAATCTCCCTGCTCTTTTGCCAGGATCTCACCTTCTGTGCTGCCCGCCTGACTGCAAGTTGGATATCTTGAGGCAGAAAACCCAGGAGTCCAAGACGTTTATTTGCTTGCTGGAAAAGCAGTGTGGCAAAATACTGCAGAATTGGAGAAGAGCTGATGAGGACAGGGTGGCAGGGACTGCCCATTGCAATGCTGGAGAGAGTGCCCAGAGCCACTCACCAGGCAGAACACATGGGCACAGAGCCCGTATTTCTCATGTTTGTCGCCGCAGGTGTCCGGGTCAGCCTCTGCACGGCGACACAGCAGGCATGCTGCAGGGGACAGAGCCAATGGCAGCGAGCATGAGCAGCTCTGTGGGGCTCTCAGCCCGCAGCATCGGCCCCAAGGGCTGCTCTGTCCCTGCCTGCGTGCCTGGCTGATGGGCAGGGCTGGAGGCCTTGGAGAGCAGCGGCCATTGCGGGCACGGGGCTCCCAACAGCTGCCCCCTGGCCCAGCTGGGCCCCACTTGAGGAGGAAGGAGGCTCCCAGCCCTGGCCTGGCTGAGCAGCTCCTGCCTCCCTTGGCCTCTGCTCTGGGCCCCACGCTGGCCACCCCGACAGCCCCTGGGCCAGGCTGTGGGAGGGCTGCTTTGCCCTCACCTGGCTCCCTGCCATCAGGGCCCTCCTGCTCCCTGTCACACATGGCGGCTGTCAGCGCTGAGTCCCTGTCCAGGAACGCCGCTGTCTCCGCCAGGTGCTGGTTCTCTCTCTCTGTGGGAGAAAGAAGAGTGATGGGAGTTTGCAGAACAGGCCCAGAGCTACGAGGGTGCTACTCCCTGGTCAGCCCTGCGTGAGCCCTGCTCCTGTCCGCCTTCTGCTCCCGTTGTCGCGTTGAGGAACACCGCCGTCTCCTCTGGATATTCCTCCGCTGATTCTGGGAAGGGAGAGGCAGGTGAGCCTGCAGCACAGGCCCAGAGCCCCGAGGTGTGGGGCCGCTACGGTCCCTGGGCAGCTGCTTCCCTGCCTTACCTTCTCCTCCCGTTGCCAGGTCGCACTGACACACGGCCTGAGCCCAGCCTTCCCTTTTGGGGCTTTGGTCGCACGCGTCACAATGGCCACTCTGACATCAGCATCTTGCTCCCAAGATTCAGGCAGCCATGGCCTCAGTTGCCCAGCAACCACTTGAGGCCACCCCCTTGGGAACCCAGGTTCTGAGATGGTTCCAAGCCTTTGGTCAGCACGGAACCAGGCCAGAGACTCCTGCAGCAAGTGCAGGGTCCAATCTCAGGCTCTAAGGCAGCCATCGAGGGTGGCACTGTAGGCAGAAAGGTGCTGTTCAGGCACGGCCACGCCAGGGCTCCTGTCCCCGGCAGTCGGTTGCCCAGAGAGCTTGTGCAGAGTCTCTTGCACTGCACAGATTCCAAACCTGCTCTTGGTGCACCAACGTTTTCCTCAAGACCTCTCTGCAGTAAACTGAGATGAACCTGATTTCATGCCCATGCTGATCACTGTTGGGAACAGGAGATAAAGCTGGGGACCACTGCAGCTGCCTCCCAACCTCAATTCTCCTGTCATCTAACCATCTAATGAATTTGACATTTCATATTAAGTGGAAAAATTGGTATTAAGCTCCTGAGAAAGCTCATTCTTTACACTCACTCGATGGACACCCGGGAAATTCAATAAAAGATTACCTTGTATCTGACTGGAGAGCTTGCAACAGTACTCAGCTCAGGAGTCAAATGCTTTTCCCACATTAAAGAACTTTGTCAGCTTGGTCCATGCTTTCCTTCTAGCAAATATTTTGAAAAAAGTCACGACGGGACACACACAAACAGTTCTTGTAGAGTTTTCGCATTCACGTCTTTGCAAACACGCTCCTGCAAAGTGCAGATCATTGACTGCTAGAACAGTCAGCGGGATCCCAGGGAAACAGGGCAGGGGCTGACAAGCAGAGATACCCTGCACCTGCCTGATGCTGGGGCACCGGGACTTCATCCATGTTCCTGTCTCCAGGGGAGAGCCCCCTTGGGTGGAAAACAATGCCTTCACTGAACTAGGAGGGAGGCACAGCAGGTGCAATGCCAGGGAATGCCTTTACCCAGGAGGCAGGGTGGAGGCAGAAGGAAAGGGGAGAGTTGGGAAGCTGCACCCGGGGCTCTGCAGGGAACCTGTGTCTCGGCAAGGCATTGAAGCAGAAGGAGCCAGAAGAGCTCAGCCATGCAATCCCGAGCTGTGGACACTTTGTCCTCAGCACCAGGAACCCGTTTGCTTCTCCAGGCCCTGCGAACTGCTCCGGTGCCGCTCCCGCAAGTTATGCATCGACACAGAGCCACCGACTCTTTCTCAACCCTTTTCAGCACTGGACAGCAGCACACAGTAAAATACTGTCTCTGCTGCACAATCTAATTACTAAAAGTCTAATTATTCAAAGTCCTGCAAAGAAGCAACTTACATTCAAAGCATACACACCAAAAACCCCAAACCCTGGTACAAATCTTGAATTGGCACAAGAAACATGTTCCTATTCAGAAACACAGGCTAACACTTTTGGCCAATATTTTTTCCTATTAGATCTTTGAATGGATTTCAAAAGTAACATTGTCTGGCAAGTTCTTCAAGGAACAAGCAGGAAACACGTGTGAACTCTAAAAGAAGATTTATTGGCTTGCTTTCACATTCCTTTTGGAATCCCTATGCTTCATCCAGCATGCCAGAAAATGGTGAAAATCCAACTTCATATTAGGAGAAGTTTCTGAATTTGCAGTTTGCCTCAAAGACTTTCTTTACACAGTTAAGGAACTGGTTCTGTAACTTACAGAGATTGAGTGGTTCCCATGACTGGACATCACCACGTGACCTTATACATTCCAATATGCAAAACAACTATTCTTGCCTAGCAATTACAAAGCTTCAAGCTCTTCTAGAGGCTTTGTCCTGAGCAACTTCATTAGGTCCCTCTCTGCTCGGCTGTCGAGCCTGTCCAGGTCACTCTGGAGGGCAGCACAGCCTTGTGGTGCATCAGCCTCTGCTCCCGCTTCTGTGCTATCAGCAAACGTGCTGAGGGAGCGCTCCGTCCCTTCTGCCAGGTCACTGGGGAATAAGGCAAACAAGGCTGGCCCCAACACGGCCCCCTGAGGTCACAACCCTCTGAGTTTGGAGCTCCACTGTCCACTTCTCCACCCCACTCTTCCTCAGCTGCCTCAGGAGCATGTTATGGGAGGCAGGGACAAAGCCTCGCTGAAGTTCCGGCTGACAACTCAGCCACTGCTCTCCCCGCACAAACCCAGCCAGTCACTGCAGCAGAGGTGGCTATGCTATGAGATTCCTCAAGCATGGTCTTCCCTTCCTGTTATTCCAGAGCGTTGGAGATGACATCCAGGAGGAGGTGTTCTGTCACCTGTTGGGAGATGGAGGAAAGGCTGATGGGCCTGCAGTTTCTTGCCTCCTTCTTGGTGCCCTTTGGCAAGACTGCAGTGATGTAGGCTTGCCTGCAATGCTCATGCCTCTCTGGTGGAGCATCACCTTCCCTGACCGGCTGAGAAAGTGCCCAGTGCTGGGGCCAGGAGCAGAGATTTCCCTTGGCCCCAAAAGGGAAGGCTGGGCTCAGGCCATGTGTCAGTGCGACCTGGCAACGGGAGGAGAAGGTAAGGCAGGGAAGCAGCTGCCCAGGGACCAGAGGAGCCCCACACCTCGGGGCTCTGGGCCTGTGCTGCAGGCTCACCTGCCTCTCCCTTCCCAGAATCAGCGCAGGAACATCCAGAGGAGACCGCGGTGTTCCTCAACGCAACAACGGGAGCAGAAGGCGGACAGGAGCAGGGCTGACACAGGGCTGACCAGGGAGTAGCACCCTCGTGGCTCTGGGCATGTCCTGCAAATTCCCCACACCCTTCTTCCTTCCACAGAGAAAGACAGGACCAGCACCTGGCAGAGACAGCGGCGTTCCTGGACAGGGACTCAGCGCTGACAGTTCTCATGTGCAAGAAGAAGCAGGAGGGCCCTGATGGCAGGGAGCCAGGTGAGGGCAAAGCAGCCCTCCCACAGCCTGGCCCAGGGGCTGTCGGGGTGGCCAGCGTGGGGCCCAGAGCAGAGGTGTGGGGGGACAGGAACTGCTCAGCCAGGCCAGGGCTGGGAGCCTCCTTCCTCCTCAAGTGGGGCCCAGCTGGGCCAGGGGGCAGCTGTTGGGAGCCCCGTGCCCGCAATGGCCGCTGCTCTCCAAGGCCTCCAGCCCTGCCCATCAGCCAGGCACGCAGGCAGGGACAGAGCAGCCCTTGGGGCCGATGCTGCGGGCTGAGAGCCCCACAGAGCTGCTCATGCTCGCTGCCATTGGCTCTGTCCCCTGCAGCATGCCTGCTGTGTCGTCCTGTAAAGGCCGACCCCTGCGTTTCCCCAGGCCCTGGCAAGTGCCCCTCTGCTGCTCCTGCACTGCCCAGGGCACCCACAGGTGTTGCTCGTGCCTGACAGCGACCAGAACCAGCGGGGAGTGTGACAGCTCTGTTGCTCTGGGCACGGCTGTCAGGCCAAGCCCCCTTTTGGGCTTGGCAGAGCCCGTAGGCTCCTGGAGGGCTGGGGGCACTGCTCCGGCCCAGCCTGGCCCAGGCCTGGGAGGCCTTTGACATTGCTGATTGCCCTCACAGCCTCCAGGGCTGAGCCGGAGCTCAATGGCCCCAGCCTGACCGGACAGTCTGGACTGGAGCCTTCCCGTGGCTCCCCGGAACCCGAGAGCATCAGCTCTCTGTTTCCAGCTCGGAAACACTGCCTAACCGGGTTTGCCAATAGTTTTTCTTGTTAGATCCTTGAAAGGATTTAAAAGGTAAGGTTGTTTGGCAACTTCTTCAAGGAACAAATAGGACACGATTCTTTTCAAGAAAGGGTTTATTAGTTTGGGTTCAGTTTCCGTTTGGAATTCTTGTGCTTCCTTAGACGATCCAGAAATTAATGAAAATCTGACATATTCCTAGGAGAAGTTTTTGACTAATCCACTACTCGCAGAAGTCTCTAAATTCACTGTTTCTCTTAAACACTTCCCTTACATCTAGTTAGCTAGCTGCTCCTGTAACACACAGAGATGCAGTGGTTTACCTGGCTGGACATCACAACATCATGTTACACACACCAGTATACTAACAACCTTTTGTTCCCTGACAGTTCCAAAGTTTCAGGCTCTTCTGGAGGTCCTGAATGAATTTTGCATGCACACCCATAGCCGTGTTCCCTCCCCATGCTCAGCATTCAGCCACAGTTACCAGGGAACAGATGTTCCATACTCACCTCAAGCAATAATCTACATCTGTCTTCCCAACCCACTTTTTCTTCACTGAGCTCTACAGATCTACAAAATAACTTTGGGCCCTCTGCACAAAACAAAACACAACACCAATCAATAGGGTTCAACCCTTCTGATTCTGCTGCTGCTCCCAACAATCATGAATGAACAACACAATGGTCAAGTCAGAAGCTCTATTCTTCACGTCCCTCCTATTCTCTTGCCCCCCACCACATGTCGGCTCCAGCAGAAATGTTCCCTACTGCAGCCTGGTGTACTAAGAAAAATGAAAGGCAGCAGCTGTCTCCCTGAACATGCTGAAATCTAAATGGCAGTGAAACAGCAGCTCTTGCATTAAATGCTCAGCAGCAGGATCCCACAGCTGCCCCCAGAAGTGCTGCCTGCCAAGGGCTGAGATCTCCATTCTGACACACCCTGTAAATCAGACAGGCTGGAAGATTGCAGGGCAGTAACTGTATGAACACAGCCATACATTTCATCAGCGTTATCTAACAAGTCTCAAGAAACAAACGTCATTTAAGCCTGACTTGAGACTATATTCTACAAAATAGAACAAGCAATTGTTTTGGCAGCCTGTGTAATTTTTGGGGGCTGTGTATGTTTTCTTTTGTTGTTGTTGTCTCTGTTTTTAAATAGAAAATTCACTGAGTTCAGAAGAGAAAGCCCCAGGTTCATTAGGATGAAGAACCGCACGCACATATGTCACTGACAAGAGCACTCGGCATTCCTCAGATTAACACCAGAGAGACAGGAAAAAGTTAAAGGTGATAGACCTACCTGAAAGGATCCCAAATGTCTCGGTAACCTGTCTAGTGACTATTTTTTTGCTAAGCTCTAAAAGTTCCTATAGCTATGAGGCAATTATCTGAAAGAAAGGAAAGGCAGAAAGCTGCTCAGCCTTTATTTTTTACCAGGACTCTCTCATGGGATCTACCGCAACTTTGACCACAAGAGAGGATGGCAAATTTTGACTACAGAGCATTCATAACCAGGCAGCATTTTTTCCTCCTTACTCAAGTCCAGTAAGGGTTTAAAAGGGAAAAATATACAAAAGGGGCTGAAGAAGTTGTGTCGTACCTCTTAGACGTTCATTATCTTTGGAGAAGAAGGAAACTCTAGCACTTTCTGTGCGTGGTAGAGAAAGAACCCTAGACAAGTACAAAGGGGTTTTAGCATCCTAAAAGGTCCTATCAAATCCCATGAGCACGAGTTAGAGCTGTAGTGCCTCAGAGAAATGGTATACATGGAAGAGCTCTACTCCATAGTATGCAAATAAAGCCTTCTATTAAAAAAAACCCACTTTTTACAAGAAAACTGACTGTGTCTTTGCCTTTTGGCAAAACTCAGTTTGGGGTTGGCCAAACCAAAACAACCCAGTCCATTTCTTGTGCTCAACTTCTCTCTCTTCACATTCAACTTCACATCGGATGGGCTGCTGGGACTCTGGACTCCGAGCAGCACCAGTGGTTTTCCAAGATGATTTTCCTTGCTCAGAGGTGTGCAGTCTCAGTTTCCCATTTCCTCAGTGCTGCCATTAATATTCCCACAGCATCCAACTACTACAGCCAAGTAGACAACAAATACAAATGGAACTTGCCTTTCTTGGTGCTTTTCAATTTCTGACATCTCAGGCTCATCAGCACCCCCAGAAGGGATGTCTTGGAAATGTGAATCCTCTTGCCACCTGACTTTTTCCAGTTTTATCGTTCCAAGCACGTGAGGCTCTGCAAAACCAGCACCAAAAGAGAAAGAAAGCCAAAACCAGATTATATCTCTGCTTGCCAGGAAAACTTCCTTCTTTCAAGCGAAATATTTACACAGGGAAAGACAGATTTAGGAAGGACAGAATCTTCTCCTCCCTGATTTTCTGAGCTGTAGCTCTGCTCCAGGATTTTCCACTTTGTTCAAGGCATCTCCTATGTATTCTTCAACATTTATCATTGCATCCAGAAGACAGTGAATAGCTTCTGAATTCAGCACAAGTGTGGGGGGCTTGTTGCTTTGTGTTGTTGTTTCTTAATATTTTGGATAACTTGGCACAGCTTCCTTTCATTCCTACCTGACTGTGACTTGATTAAATATTCCTTCATCTTCATTTCATAAGGCCTTATTTTATCTGAGCTTAGGACACCCCGATGATCCTTCAGTGTCATTCAGTTTCACTTTCCTGAAGGTCCAGGTATAGAATTCACTAACTAACAGAATGGTCACTGAGCTTGGGGTCAACTCCAGGATTTTGCTCCTCCCTCCACCTCAACACCCATTTTTCTTAAAATCTTGTTGCGTTCCATGTAACTTGGTATGACTGCTGTGTCACCTTTTTCCCTGTTTGAGAAATTCAGGGGATGACAACAAGCTTTTTCACCACTCTGCAAAAATCCCAATGCCTTCTCAAGGCGTGCCTTTCAAAATTCCTGAGATGCAAGCAGGAGTTACCTCTCATTAATCTCCCACAACCTTGGCAAGTAGAAATGAAGATCAAAATGCTTCAGCATAAGTACTGACTTCTGCTGCTGATCATCCTCTGCATTATGACCTTCTTTACACCATATTGCTCTACAGTGCCTGCCAGAAGCCGTTCCTTAGAAATGGCTCCGTTAGGAGGGTTCTGCTGTTACCTTCTTTGATGCCCAACTCCTCTGTGTCTCCAAAGAAGGAAAACTTGAAAGCACTCGACTCCTGAGTTCTGTCGGTTTCAGGCAAAGGTCCTGGACGTTCGTCTGGGCAGAGTCCTGCGCATCCTCTTTGTCCCAGGCTATTTCCACTGTCTTTTCTGGTTTGATCTTTGAAGGTCCAAGCAAGTCTTTAAAATCAGCAGCAGTGTCGCAATCGATTTCTCCAGACACTTGAGGCAGTGTCTCACTCTCTTCTTTCTTCTTCCGCTTTACTGAAGGAAGGCTTTACTGAAATGAGATTGTTTAAGGATAGCAACTCAGCACACGGCCTTTTCAAAGACAGCTTCCCTAAGAGCCACCTTGCTCTTCATGTCTCCCTAAACGTATCCAAGCCATTAAGGACTGGTTCACGTTCAAGGGTAAGCGGTGGGGAAATATCTGTCTAAAGGCAGCAATGAGTGTCCTTCTTAATTAGCTATGTCCTTAAGTGGCTTTTCCCTTAACAGTACAGGATAACAGAAATCAAGAATCATAGAAATGCCAAGAGCTAATTCGGGTTTTCCCACAGACCTGCAAATCTCGAGGTCCCTGTATTGACCCTTCTCACCTTCATTTACGGCAGCAAACAGAGGGACTAAAAAGAAAAGATGACACTACGTGCTGCTGTTAGAGGTCCGAGTTGAGGCCCGACGTGGCTGGCGGGAGCGGTTGCTCCTGCGCGAGGTCCCCGACGGTGTCCCCCTGCACCTGGGCGTCTCAGCACTTGCTGCTGTCCTCCTGCTCCTGTCCTGGTGACTCCTGGATTGGACAGGTTGATTTGAGGCCCGACGTTGCGGGCAGGAGCGGCTGCGTCTGGGGGACGTCCCTGAGGATGTCTCCCTTTGCCTGGGCCTCTCTGCCCTCGATGTTCTCCTGCTGCTCCTGTCTCGGCAACTCCTCGACCGGGCAGGTGGACTCTGGGCATGAGCTTGCTGCCGGGAGCGGCTGTGTCTGCGGGAAGCCCGCGACGGTGTCTCCCTTTGCCTGGGCCTCTCTGCACTTGATGTTCTCCTGCTGCTCCTGTCATGGCGACTCCGTGACCGGACGGCTCCATCTGAGGCCCGCCTTTGCTGGTGAGAGCGGCTTCGCCTGCGGTCAGGCCCAGCACGTCTGGAACGGACCCTGTCCTCAGGGCCCGTCCAGCTGCTGGATCTTGCCCTTGGTGTGCGTGGGCTGCCGGTGTCTGCCAAGGAAGAAGCTGGATGCCGGAGGCTTCTGTGGCTGCTGGTCCCTGGAGTTGGAGATTGGGGAGCCAGACGCGATGGCACTGCGCTGCTGGAGCTTGGCCTGATGGCCTCAGATTCTGAAAGGCCATGAGCAGGCTCCGGTCCTGACTGTCTGATCAGGCTGGGGCCATTGAGCTCCGGCTCATCCCTGGGGGCTGTAAGGCCAAACAGGAATGTCAGAGGCCTGCCAGGCCTGGACCAGGCCATGCCCGACCACAGCACTGCCCCCAGCCCTCCAGGAGCCCATGGGCTTTGCCGTGCCCAGCCTGGGCACTGGCCCCAGCCCAGGGATACCCGCCTGCTTTGCCTCATACCCGTGCCGAGACCAGCACAGATGTCACACTCCCAGTGGGTTGTCCTCGCTCTCAGGCCAGAGCAGCGCCTGTGGGTGCCCTCAGCAGCACAGGAGGAGCACAGGAGCAGCTTCCAGGGCCTGGGGAAGCAAACGGGTTGATGGCTCTGAAGACAAAGTGTCCCAGCACGGGATTGTGCAGCCGAGCTCCTCTGGCTCCTTCTGCTTTGAGCCCTTCCCGAGACACAGGTTCCCTGCAGAGCCCCGGGTGCAGCTTCCCAACTCACCCCTCTTCCTCTGCCTCCTCCCTGCCTCCTGGGTAAAGGCATTCCCTGGCATTGCACCTGTTGTGCCTCTCTCCAAGATCTGCAAAGGCATTGTTGTCCTCCCATGTTGGCTCTCTGATGGAGAAAGGAAAAGCTGATGTGTTTCTGCTGCCCTGACCCCAGGGAGGTAACAGGGCATCCCTGCCCTTCCTCCAATGCTTTTCCAAGTCCCCTGAGAGGCGGAAATCCCGACTCCCTGTGTAATAAATAGAGACCCTTTTGTTCGCCTAAACATGTAAGATATGATGCTTTGCAAAACTATGCTTTGTGTAATAGGGATGAGGTTGAAGGCTGCTGCTGACGTCTGTATAATTATGAGAACAGCCTTGCAAGCTCTCTTGAATTCCAGAAAGTTAAGCCACTCAGATAAGCCTTAAAAGGAGAACAGTGAGGAAAGGTCAAAAGAGGAAGACTCCTGATCTTCATCCTACGACCACCAGAAGGCAAAAAGCGACCACCAGTGACCGGAGGCACATGCGCAGAGACACCCGAAAAAGGACCCGTAACCCAGAAGCCGGACCACTTAAAAGGGAAGACACGGAAATCAGACGTGCGGCAGCCGAAGGAGTAGAGACTCCCCTGCCGCCCAGCGCTGATTTTTTTTTTGCTTATTGCTTGCTTGCTGTAATTAATAAAATTTTTACCATATCACTCTCTTGAGTGCGTTCATAACACCAGGATGGGGCTGGCTTGGACTACTGGGGCAGGGCCTGGCACAGCACAGCACTTACACTCCCTGTCTTGGGAATCACACTGAAGGACACAAACCTGATGGGGGTTCGGATCCCGATAAAGAACACTTCGACAAGAAATGTGTCACGGTCTCTGCAGAGGGGGCAGCAGAAGGACAAAAGACCAGCACACATGGCCTGTCCCTGCAGGGCAAACAGAAGCAGTGTGAGCCAGGCCCTGGTGCTGCTGAACACCTGCTGTGTCCCAGGCCTGAGGGCAGGGCTCCCACCTGGAGGCAGTCCCTGTGGAACCAGGCTCTTTTGCACGCCGGGCACACTATGGTGTTGAAGGTCTTTCTATCCTCCACTGGTTCCATGCAGATGGGGCATTCGGTGCCCGGCTCTGGAGTCACCTGCACGTCCTGCTCTGGACGGTGCTCAGGGCAGTAGGACCTGGGGGTAAAAGGACGGGCATAATGAGAAAGACTTGGTCCTTCCCTGGGGGTGGCCAGAAGGGGAGAGGAGCTACCTGAATGGAATAATGTACTGCGTGACACAGCCGCCCTCCTTGGCACAGGGCAGGTGGAACCATCTGTCGCAGCCTTCCCTGCAGCACATGATGGTGGCCCCGCTCTGGCCACAGACGCAGCAGTGCTGGAATGAGCCAGGCAGCCCCATCAGCGGCAGCCTTGGGACCTCCCCAGGCAGCCCCAGGGCCCCGGGCAGGGCTCGAGATGTGGCTGCTGCTGGCTCTCAGCCCACAGAGCCAGCTGGTGAGGGAAGCTCCTGTGCCAGAGGCTCCACGGAGCTGCTGGGAGCCAGGCTTTGTCCCACAGCCGGCTGCATGGCCGGCCTTTCTTGCTGGGGGTCTGGGCTAAGCTCTGGCCAGCCTCTCCTGGCACAAATCTCCCTGCTCTTTTGCCAGGATCTCACCTTCTGTGCTGCCCGCCTGACTGCAAGTTGGATATCTTGAGGCAGAAAACCCAGGAGTCCAAGACGTTTATTTGCTTGCTGGAAAAGCAGTGTGGCAAAATACTGCAGAATTGGAGAAGAGCTGATGAGGACAGGGTGGCAGGGACTGCCCATTGCAATGCTGGAGAGAGTGCCCAGAGCCACTCACCAGGCAGAACACATGGGCACAGAGCCCGTATTTCTCATGTTTGTCGCCGCAGGTGTCCGGGTCAGCCTCTGCACGGCGACACAGCAGGCATGCTGCAGGGGACAGAGCCAATGGCAGCGAGCATGAGCAGCTCTGTGGGGCTCTCAGCCCGCAGCATCGGCCCCAAGGGCTGCTCTGTCCCTGCCTGCGTGCCTGGCTGATGGGCAGGGCTGGAGGCCTTGGAGAGCAGCGGCCATTGCGGGCACGGGGCTCCCAACAGCTGCCCCCTGGCCCAGCTGGGCCCCACTTGAGGAGGAAGGAGGCTCCCAGCCCTGGCCTGGCTGAGCAGCTCCTGCCTCCCTTGGCCTCTGCTCTGGGCCCCACGCTGGCCACCCCGACAGCCCCTGGGCCAGGCTGTGGGAGGGCTGCTTTGCCCTCACCTGGCTCCCTGCCATCAGGGCCCTCCTGCTCCCTGTCACACATGGCGGCTGTCAGCGCTGAGTCCCTGTCCAGGAACGCCGCTGTCTCCGCCAGGTGCTGGTTCTCTCTCTCTGTGGGAGAAAGAAGAGTGATGGGAGTTTGCAGAACAGGCCCAGAGCTACGAGGGTGCTACTCCCTGGTCAGCCCTGCGTGAGCCCTGCTCCTGTCCGCCTTCTGCTCCCGTTGTCGCGTTGAGGAACACCGCCGTCTCCTCTGGATATTCCTCCGCTGATTCTGGGAAGGGAGAGGCAGGTGAGCCTGCAGCACAGGCCCAGAGCCCCGAGGTGTGGGGCCGCTACGGTCCCTGGGCAGCTGCTTCCCTGCCTTACCTTCTCCTCCCGTTGCCAGGTCGCACTGACACACGGCCTGAGCCCAGCCTTCCCTTTTGGGGCTTTGGTCGCACGCGTCACAATGGCCACTCTGACATCAGCATCTTGCTCCCAAGATTCAGGCAGCCATGGCCTCAGTTGCCCAGCAACCACTTGAGGCCACCCCCTTGGGAACCCAGGTTCTGAGATGGTTCCAAGCCTTTGGTCAGCACGGAACCAGGCCAGAGACTCCTGCAGCAAGTGCAGGGTCCAATCTCAGGCTCTAAGGCAGCCATCGAGGGTGGCACTGTAGGCAGAAAGGTGCTGTTCAGGCACGGCCACGCCAGGGCTCCTGTCCCCGGCAGTCGGTTGCCCAGAGAGCTTGTGCAGAGTCTCTTGCACTGCACAGATTCCAAACCTGCTCTTGGTGCACCAACGTTTTCCTCAAGACCTCTCTGCAGTAAACTGAGATGAACCTGATTTCATGCCCATGCTGATCACTGTTGGGAACAGGAGATAAAGCTGGGGACCACTGCAGCTGCCTCCCAACCTCAATTCTCCTGTCATCTAACCATCTAATGAATTTGACATTTCATATTAAGTGGAAAAAATTGGTATTAAGCTCCTGAGAAAGCTCATTCTTTACACTCACTCGATGGACACCCGGGAAATTCAATAAAAGATTACCTTGTATCTGACTGGAGAGCTTGCAACAGTACTCAGCTCAGGAGTCAAATGCTTTTCCCACATTAAAGAACTTTGTCAGCTTGGTCCATGCTTTCCTTCTAGCAAATATTTTGAAAAAAGTCACGACGGGACACACACAAACAGTTCTTGTAGAGTTTTCGCATTCACGTCTTTGCAAACACGCTCCTGCAAAGTGCAGATCATTGACTGCTAGAACAGTCAGCGGGATCCCAGGGAAACAGGGCAGGGGCTGACAAGCAGAGATACCCTGCACCTGCCTGATGCTGGGGCACCGGGACTTCATCCATGTTCCTGTCTCCAGGGGAGAGCCCCTTTGGGTGGAAAACAATGCCTTCACTGAACTAGGAGGGAGGCACAGCAGGTGCAATGCCAGGGAATGCCTTTACCCAGGAGGCAGGGTGGAGGCAGAAGGAAAGGGGAGAGTTGGGAAGCTGCACCCGGGGCTCTGCAGGGAACCTGTGTCTCGGCAAGGCATTGAAGCAGAAGGAGCCAGAAGAGCTCAGCCATGCAATCCCGAGCTGTGGACACTTTGTCCTCAGCACCAGGAACCCGTTTGCTTCTCCAGGCCCTGCGAACTGCTCCGGTGCCGCTCCCGCAAGTTATGCATCGACACAGAGCCACCGACTCTTTCTCAACCCTTTTCAGCACTGGACAGCAGCACACAGTAAAATACTGTCTCTGCTGCACAATCTAATTACTAAAAGTCTAATTATTCAAAGTCCTGCAAAGAAGCAACTTACATTCAAAGCATACACACCAAAAACCCCAAAACCCTGGTACAAATCTTGAATTGGCACAAGAAACATGTTCCTATTCAGAAACACAGGCTAACACTTTTGGCCAATATTTTTTCCTATTAGATCTTTGAATGGATTTCAAAAGTAACATTGTCTGGCAAGTTCTTCAAGGAACAAGCAGGAAACACGTGTGAACTCTAAAAGAAGATTTATTGGCTTGCTTTCACATTCCTTTTGGAATCCCTATGCTTCATCCAGCATGCCAGAAAATGGTGAAAATCCAACTTCATATTAGGAGAAGTTTCTGAATTTGCAGTTTGCCTCAAAGACTTTCTTTACACAGTTAAGGAACTGGTTCTGTAACTTACAGAGATTGAGTGGTTCCCATGACTGGACATCACCACGTGACCTTATACATTCCAATATGCAAAACAACTATTCTTGCCTAGCAATTACAAAGCTTCAAGCTCTTCTAGAGGCTTTGTCCTGAGCAACTTCATTAGGTCCCTCTCTGCTCGGCTGTCGAGCCTGTCCAGGTCACTCTGGAGGGCAGCACAGCCTTGTGGTGCATCAGCCTCTGCTCCCGCTTCTGTGCTATCAGCAAACGTGCTGAGGGAGCGCTCCGTCCCTTCTGCCAGGTCACTGGGGAATAAGGCAAACAAGGCTGGCCCCAAGCACGGCCCCCTGAGGTCACAACCCTCTGAGTTTGGAGCTCCACTGTCCACTTCTCCACCCCACTCTTCCTCAGCTGCCTCAGGAGCATGTTATGGGAGGCAGGGACAAAGCCTCGCTGAAGTTCCGGCTGACAACTCAGCCACTGCTCTCCCCGCACAAACCCAGCCAGTCACTGCAGCAGAGGTGGCTATGCTATGAGATTCCTCAAGCATGGTCTTCCCTTCCTGTTATTCCAGAGCGTTGGAGATGACATCCAGGAGGAGGTGTTCTGTCACCTGTTGGGAGATGGAGGAAAGGCTGATGGGCCTGCAGTTTCTTGCCTCCTTCTTGGTGCCCTTTGGCAAGACTGCAGTGATGTAGGCTTGCCTGCAATGCTCATGCCTCTCTGGTGGAGCATCACCTTCCCTGACCGGCTGAGAAAGTGCCCAGTGCTGGGGCCAGGAGCAGAGATTTCCCTTGGCCCCAAAAGGGAAGGCTGGGCTCAGGCCATGTGTCAGTGCGACCTGGCAACGGGAGGAGAAGGTAAGGCAGGGAAGCAGCTGCCCAGGGACCAGAGGAGCCCCACACCTCGGGGCTCTGGGCCTGTGCTGCAGGCTCACCTGCCTCTCCCTTCCCAGAATCAGCGCAGGAACATCCAGAGGAGACCGCGGTGTTCCTCAACGCAACAACGGGAGCAGAAGGCGGACAGGAGCAGGGCTGACACAGGGCTGACCAGGGAGTAGCACCCTCGTGGCTCTGGGCATGTCCTGCAAATTCCCCACACCCTTCTTCCTTCCACAGAGAAAGACAGGACCAGCACCTGGCAGAGACAGCGGCGTTATTCCTGCACAGGGACTCAGCGCTGACAGTTCTCCATGTGTGAGAAGAAGCAGGAGGGCCCTGATGGCAGGGAGCCAGGGGAGGGCAAAGCAGCCCTCCCACAGCCTGGCCCAGGGGCTGTCGGGGTGGCCAGCGTGGGGCCCAGAGCAGAGGCCAAGGGAGGCAGGAGCTGCTCAGCCAGGCCAGGGCTGGGAGCCTCCTTCCTCCTCAAGTGGGGCCCAGCTGGGCCAGGGGGCAGCTGTTGGGAGCCCCGTGCCCGCAATGGCCGCTGCTCTCCAAGGCCTCCAGCCCTGCCCATCAGCCAGGCACGCAGGCAGGGACAGAGCAGCCCTTGGGGCTGATGCTGCGGGCTGAGAGGCCTGCGAGGATGCTCACGGACGGCACCATTGCTTTGGTACCACAGAAAGGAACGTGTTTGTACCAGCCAACTGGCAGAAAACACCTAATTTGCAACAGTCCATTACTAAAACATCGCCTTTGCAGGAAACTTGCATGGATGGATCAGGGATCAGCATCGATGCTCGCGCAAAACAACAGACTTCTTTTACTAAGTACTGACGAACTACAGAAATACTACACAATGGCAGATTTCTCATAGTAACTCTTGTCTTCCCTGTGAGAGAAATGACAGATTTATCTTTACAAAGAAGCTGTGGGTCTGCTGGTAGATAAAACTAGCATTGATAGATATAAAACTATGGGAAGGATTCCACTGATTAATGAATGGAAAAAACCATATTTGCCTTTACAAACAAACTGTAGATTTTCTGGTAAATGAAACTGGATGTTGAGAGATGAAAAAAACAATGGGCAAAACCCATTAATTCTATAGGAATTAAAAATGAAGAGGGAGGGTTATACATTAGAGGAGAATCATAAGTATCAGGCATTCTGCAAAGTCTGCACCTCTCAAATACCTCAGCCAATGGGGAAAGAGAGATGGACAGGGAAATTAGGATAAAAAGGAGGCTGTGTCCACCAAAAAATTTGAGAAACCCCAGGGGAATGCCCCACAGCCTCTCCCTTTTTTTGAATAACGTAAAAGGATTCCCGTGTCTCCTTTTTGGATATAAACCTCTGGTGTTTGGGGATTACTTTCCCTGACAACAAGGCACAGAGAAGGAAACAAAAATTAGAGAACCTTCAAAGAACCAGGTTTTCTTCTTTGTCTTCTCAGTACTTGCTCTTTGAACTTTTCTCATCCTACTTGTCCCTCCTCCAAACAAGGCACTTTACAGCTTTCTTAGTCTCAGTGGTGTATTTCTCCAATTGCTGACTTGCCATTTAAGCTCTGGTTTATCAAAAATACACAACAAGGGATTCTCCATGGAGGAGGGTTGCAAAAGCCTCTGGATTCCTGACCATTCACCTGTGCCAATGCTCACAGTTATCTCCTAACACACCTGAGCTTCCTGTCTTTCTCTGAGGGAAGGATTTGTCTAAAGTCTAGGAAACGGGGCAGGGGAGACCGAAAGCTTCCCCTGAGATGCTTTCTGGAAGGCCTGCAAGGACCCTGTCTTTCTTTGGGACAGAGTGTGGTCATTATGCACAGTGTCTTGCCCTAGATGCCCCCTCTATTCCAGAAGGACTTTTGTCCACTTCATCGCTTGTCTGTCCCTCCAGTTCCAGGGCCTCCAACCTGCTCTGTAAGGTACTAAATGTGTAAGTCGACTGTGAGGTTTCAGAATAAAGCAGTCAGCATGGCTCTAACTAGGATTTTTTTAGTCAGGCTTACAATATATTTTGAGAAGGGGGAGATTCCACACCAGAATCCAGCACAGTCTGGCCAGCTTTCTCAGCTGGGTTCTTGAAGCACAATGCCCAGCGCTCGCACTGCGCCGTCTTTACCTGTGTTCTGGTGACCGGGACCATCCCATGGTCAGGCCCAGGATGATGTTGGTGCCAAAGCCCTGTTGCCTGCAAACATCACACTCTTTTTTTACCCAGCTGGAGCTGAGTTCAGCCTATTTGCTGAGTTGACTTTATCCGAGTTTTCCTTATCTTGGCAGTTCTACCAGATGTCTTTATGGCCCCTAAATCCTGCATCCTTTGTGTCCCCTGGCATTGGGCATCCTTCTTCTC
The DNA here is from genome assembly GCF_049639895.1 of Pseudopodoces humilis. NCBI lineage: Eukaryota > Metazoa > Chordata > Aves > Passeriformes > Paridae > Pseudopodoces > Pseudopodoces humilis. Next base: position 3,801,007 of record NC_142212.1, on the reverse strand, counting down.
AAGCTTTGTCAGCCTCCCTCTGGCTCTGAGATCGGTGAAAACTGAGCCTTAAAAAGACAATTGTAGCAACAAGTCCTTTACTTTCCTAACACCGGGACATCACTTGGAGCTCGCAGGCTGCTGTGCGTGTCACAGGTGAGATGTCTCTTCTTGTGGATCAGGCTTGAAAGCGTGTAAAGCTCAAGCATGAAAGGCCATCCTTTCTTCAGGAAATGTGACCTAGGCCGCAGTTTGCAACAGCTCCGCGCCCGCCCCTTCCCGAGAGCCAGAACGCTGGCGGCGCCATGCCAGGGCTCAGGGCGCCCCCTGCTGGGGGAGAGCCGCCATGACAGCGGGGGCGCCGCGCGGCGGGGGCTGGAGGGCGGGAAGGGGAGGGCGGGCGCGAGGGGCGGGGCGGTTGGTGCCCAGAGCCGGGCTCGCGCTGCTCCCTCAGAGCGTTCCCGGCCCGCGCTCGGGAGCCGTGCGGCTCTCGCTCGGGCTCTGGGAGAAGCGTGCGGCCGCTGCTGGGCCCCGGCCCGCAGATCTCGCTACTGGCCGAGGCTGGCCGAGGCTGCAGTGCCAGAGCTGCCGTGCGGCGTGGCACTGCCAGGGCCTCCCGGCCGGGCCGGGCTGGAGGTGCCGACACCTGAGGGAAAGCCCGCCATGGCAGCGCCGGGGCCGCTCCTACCCCGGGGCCGCCGGCAGGAGCCACGGCTGGGACGTGCCGACAGACCGGCACTGCTTGCACGTCTTCAGGAGATGGAGACGGTGGCATCACAAGAGAGAAAACTACTACAAACACCTGATACAAAACTCCAGAGGGAAACCATGGAATGGAAAGGAAAATGAAGGTGTGCCAAAAGATAAAGAGCAAGAGAAGGAAAACTGAAAACACACCAAATCTTAATCTTTGTAGTAATTTTTACTATAACAAGGGAAACATGATGATGGAAAAACCTACCACACGTTTTGACAATAAAAAAGGACCAGTTTCATAATTTTACAAGCGTGTTAAACTCTTAAAATAAAGCAGTCACCATTCCTTTGTCTGGGCCTGCCAGTTTAATGATGCAGTTTGATACAGTTGTCCCTCAAATACTTCATGTAAAGTGAGCTGAGTATTTAGATTCCAAGGAATCCATGCATAGTTAGTAAAAGAAATCTGCCATTTGGTAGTAGTCATGTAGTTAGCTAGTAAAAGAAGTCATTGTTTTGCCAGTGGTGCTGATCCCTGACCATCCATGCAGGTAACCTGGAAATGGATTTTTTAGTAATGGACTGCTACAAAATAATGTGTTTTCTGCTGTTAAGCTGGTACAAACACATTCACTTTTATGGTAAAAACCCAAGTGACCCTAGCAGACTGCTCCTTCTTTTGCACATGTCGTAGATGTAAATCCATGCAGGTTAAAATATGACGACACCTTGGTGCTCTGTCCCCTGCAGCATGCATCTGTGTCGCCTGTGTGAGTCTGAGTCAGGCACCTGGGGCGACAAATAGGAGATATACGGGCTCTGTGCCCGAGTCCTCTGCCTGGTGAGTGCCTCCAGGTACTCCTCCACCAGCATTACAATGGGCAATCCCTGCCACCCTGTCCTCATCAGCTCTTGCCCTTTTCTGCAGTATTTTTCCTCTCTGCTTTTTTGGCAAGAAAATGAACGTATTGGACTCGTGGGCTTTCACTCTCTGCTGCACTTGCAGTCAGGATGTGCTGATACCATATGCTGGATATGCACCTCTGCAGGCTTCTTCCTGAAGAAAGAACTTCTGGATTCTTAGCTGCACTAGCACATGCAGTGCCTCAGTCATAAGTGCCTCAGAAATATTAGAAGCATGTTTTGTTCAGAGTGTGATCACAAGAGTTCAGAGTTGGAGCCAGTTCTGTGGGCAGGCTGATGAATAGTCTGGGGCTCCTCTGCAGAGGCCCATTAATTCTGGCTGGTTTCTGCTGGTTCTGCTCTACTGGCTTGAGTGAAACACATATACACTTAACAGCAGTTCAATTACTCTGGCACGAAAAGTGTGGAACAGGCAGAGTAGTGAAGGGCAGCATGGACCAATTGCTCTGGCACGCCTGACCAGCTCTGATTTAATACTAACACAGCACTCACAGAAGTCTGCTCCACTCTGCTCCACCTGTGACACTTCCACCTGCAGTAGATGACTGTTCCTCTTCACAATGTCTCTGGGCCTGAGCCCTAGTGAGGCTTGAGCTGCCATCTCTGCTGCTTGGCAGTGCCTGCCCTTCAGGGATGTTGCACAGAGCATGGGAAGGGTGTTGAGTGACCAGAAGCCAACCCAGAGGTCCCCTGGCCCCTCTGCAGCTTTGGCCTTGTCCACTGGCCTGACACCTGGCTCCCACGGCCTTACCCAGCCCCCTTGCAGTGCCCAGTTCCCTAAAGCTGAAGGGGATCCCAGCGCACCATGGCCATGGTTCTGATCTGTGCTCCCTTCTAGATTGGGATCATGACATGGATTATCTGGAAGAGCTGGCATATGTAGCTTAGAGATCTACGAAGAATGCTGGAGGCAAGTTTTCAGTGTCTCTTTCTGCACAGAATAATCAGAGTCAATGTGGCAAGAGCTCAGTCTCGTGCCATTTCCCTTAAGAGTCTGAAGGTTGATGGATTGTGGAAACCTCGCCCTGCTCCCTTCTGGAGCCCTGAGTAATCCCACAGCATCGCTGTCAGTGGCAGGAAGGAGCATTTAGCTGTCAATCTTCTTCCCGTGTGCAATGCCAGTGTCTCCTTCCATGTGCTCTGTGCAGCCATGGAGAGGAGCAGAGAGGGAAGGGGCCAGGCCTGGAGCTGTGTCCCAGGGCTGTGCCTGGCACGGCTCCTTTGCTGGCCCCAGGGAGCCTGAGGATCTCCTAGAGAGCCATGGGAGCCCTTCAGTCCTACCTTTGCAGCCAAGCCCCTTGGTGAAGGTGATCTGGCTTCCCAACTCATGTCCAGGACTGAGCCTCTGGGAGCTGCTGAGGGTAGATGAAGGCCTTTCCCCCAGGGAGAGCGGCCAGCTCAGAGGCCAAAAGTCCTGCTGGCAGAGATGACAGAAGCTTCTGTGGCTGCTGAGTTACAGGTGTGTCTGCAGGGAGGACTTTCCCAGCTCCTTTTCTGGATGCTCCACACAAGCCCGGCTCCCATTGCAGGGGTGAGTAGTGTGTCCCTGCTGACCCCACAGGCTGAACACTGGTTTTGTGTGAATCACTGGGAAATGGAAATTTTTTCTGTTGAGGTCCTTTGAGAGAGAAGGACAAACGTACAGGAGAGAAGGAATCCCTGGAATCAAACAACATCTGGAAACAAATTGTGGAGGAACTGCAGAAAGGGCCTGGTGGGTTCAGGTTCCTCAGCCTTCTCCGGAGACTCAGCAGCCAGGGGCTTTCTCTGCACATCAGGACATGCTGTGCCCAACACAGCCCCCTGCTGCTTTCATGCCATGTAGGGCTGTTTTCCCAGCCTGGCCTGGCTGCAGCTTCTCCCCAGCCTCTGCAGGAAGGCATTTGGCATCAGCTGACAGGGAGCCCAAACTGCAGCACAGGCCATGCACACCCTGAGATCCCCTGCAATTTTTTGGTCTTGGGGTAGATCAGAAAGGGCAGCTGTTTAGAGGAGGGAAGGCCCTGGCCCAGGCCAAATAACCTGGGCACTTTCCTGGTCCCTGTCACTGATAAATACTGGCTCCTAAAGATGCCACCACCCAAATGGGGAACAGTTCCATATGATCCAGCTGTCTCCCTTCTTTCTCAAGACATGCACCTAGAGGTTCTGTGGAAGGCAGCATTTCCTGCAGGCAGCGGTCACTCGTCGGCAGCCACTGCTGCAGGAAGGAATGGGGAAGATGCCACACATGAGTACGGGCCCAGACACAGGAGGTAATTGCTGTGCTGGGCCCAGCCCTCGGCAGGGCTGTGTGCCAGCAGCTCTCCCCCCAGGGCCGGCCCTTGCACAGTGCGGTGGCAGCCAAAGCTGGAGGTGCCTCAGCTCCGAGGCCTCTGGAGCTCATTCTCAGCCCTTGGGAAATGGGACTCATGCACCAACATCACTCCCTCTGCAGCTGCTCCCAGAGCTGGTCCTGAGTGCCCAGAGGCCCAAGGCACAGGAGCAACTCCGAGTGGGAGCCCTGCCATGAGCCCAGGGCCACAGCCAGCCCTGGCTCCCAACTGGGCAGGGCCTGCACTGGCTCCTGACAGGGCCTGGCTCTGTCCCCTTGGGCTGGGGGAGCTGTCACAGAGCAGGGAGGGTCAGGGGTGGCTGTGGCTGCTCAGGGATGGCTTTGGCCTGAGTCCCTGGAAGGAGCCACTGCCCAAGCAGCTGCGCTGTCCCTGGGCTCTGCTCCCGGCCTTCTGGGCATTGTTGGGTGGCACAGCCTGTGCCAAGGGGCAGCAAGGTGCCTGCAGGCCCCAGCTCTGGGGGAAACAGAGAACGTCCTGGCCGTATCCAGCGTGCTGCCAGCTCAGCAGTGGAGCACAGCAGGGGCTCTCACTGCCCATTGCTGTCACAGGTGTTATCATTGAAACAGGAGTCTATGTCCAAGATCCAGTACACCTCTCAAGAATTGTCTGCCCCCATGTCCTGGTTTAGGGCAAATTTGGGAGAAAACCTTCAGTGGGGCTCCCCCCGGGAAGCAAACTTACGTGGCCTTTTTCTCCCACCCCCCAACCGGTTCGGGAAAAGATTTCTTTGAGAGAAGTGGAAAAAAATTTGTTTATTTCACAGGCACAGCACTACCCAGCACAAAAATGAACGATATCAAATTACAAAACCTCTCGCCCTTCAGAAGAGATGACAAACTTCAGAGGGTCTCTTTCTTGTGGGTGTTCGCTTTGTTATCAGTCCTTTTGGCGCTGGAAAATGCTGCTGCCCAGGCTGGGCTCTTGGTAGTCCACGGGTGCAAGCTCCCGGTGCTCCCCCGAGTCCTCAGTTCAGAGCAGGTTCGATTCGTTTCAGAAAAAGGGAAAGAAAACAGTCCAGGAAGACCTCTCTGCTCCGGCTAGTTTGGAAAGCCAAGGCGATCTGTCCCTTGTTGTCTGTCTGTGCTGTAGTCAAAACTCCCGATGCGGGGGGAGCAAGTACAGTCTCTGATAACAGACTCGGTGCTTCTTTTCCACTCACTTTTACTCTTAGATGGAATTTTAAGAATGCAAAACCTGTGTTTGGGTTAGGTGGACGAATGGGGATACAATTTAACATCATAATCAATCCCCAGGACATTCCACCTGTTATCCTCATAATCGTCCGACTTACTGCCAAAACTAACATTCCAACTCTGCACAACATTTACATACATAGAAACTTCTATCTTCTGTTTCCACTTAAAAAATACAAGTAATATATC